>NW_009917682.1:26386-69708 GCF_000696875.1 Nestor notabilis | reverse complement strand
GCAGGAATGTACATAAGTATCTGGATTTTGTGTCATTCTTGTGTCTAGGCTATCATTTGGATCATTTAGAAACTGCAGTTCTCAATATGGTACCTCTTTCTCATATTTTTGAAGTTGAGGTTTGTTTGTTTACTTGCTTGTTTTTTTTTCTGAGCCCTTCCAAATACGTACCTGAACTTGTTTTATTAGAGAAACCTCATGAGGTCTTCAAGGATCTCCCTTATGCAGCTGTCTCCCTACTTTACTGTTCCTTTCATGGCCATTATGTTCTCTGGTGGGCAACCTAAGAATCAGTTCTTTGAAGGAAGAAGAATACTCATATCATTTGAAAAGAGGTCCTGAGAATTCATAATATTTCTTTGCCTCTTAACTTCAGTCTAGTGTGTATTGTGCATCCTCTCTGCTGCTCACAGTCCCAAAAGATAAATTCAGGATAGCTGGTCAAAGAATGTCCCTTTAGAGAAATGCAAAGAACAGCTGAATGGGGAGAGGACCATATGGGGTTTTGGCTGTTCCATGCTCACAGAGTGATAGGAGTACTACCAAGCTTGTGTGGGTAGAAAAAATGACAGTGATTCAACCATCATTAAATTAGTACAGATGTCTCCTGCAGCCTCGCACAGTAGTCTTCACCATGAGCTCAGACAATTTGGATAAAGGTCTAGACTAAATCATTGCAAAGTCTGTATGGATTCTGGCTGTTTGGAGATTGACATATGTTACACACTTGCAGCTTTTGTGATACTGATTTGTATACAATTTGTCTGTATTCATGCTGAGCCAGAGTTTCTCTTTTGATGGAACACTGACCCCACATTTTGGATGTTTGAAATCACAGGTAGGTTAGGTGTTTACAGCAAATGACTCCAAACAGTGCCCACACTTATAATCATAGCACTGCTGTTTTTCCCTCCTTGGAAACAGGTTATCTGATGTGCCAACAAAAGGTAATGGTTTTCACTGAAATTCTAGTTTCTGTATGCACTGAGAGGGGGGCTGCAGTAGCTAGAGAATCAGAGGTAATACATTACTAAGTATCAAACCCTGCTGGAGTGAGCACAGTTGCTTATTTCTGCATATTTAATATTGTCTCTGTGTAATGGTTTGTGTTCTCCTCTCCTTTGTCAATTCTTCCAGAAAAGCATTAACAAAGGCAAAAGCTATGATCTATCTCTAGTGGTTTAAAAAATATCTCAAATTTAATGGTATTGCAAATTGATCGCATTATGAGAGACATAACCATTGCAAGTCGGTTTGTAAGAAATTCACAGGAATGCATGACTTAGTGGAAATGCATGGGAAATTACATTAGGAAGCTTTGAAAACCACAGAAGTGATGTGGCAAATAATTTCTTGTGAAACTGCATGAAATCATAATAACTAGTTTCAACCAGGTTCTTCTGAATAACTCACAATTCTGCATGAATTATCCCTAATAAACATCTAACTGCAAGAAAATGGGGGAAAATAATCTAATTATCCTTATGGTATATCTGTTTATTCTGATGTATGACATTCTGATGTTACTATGTAACTGTAAACATAGTAACTCTGAAGAACAAATGTTTTGTTTGACATCTCATGAGGAATTACTTTGTATCATTTCTTCGCTTTGTTTTCACATTCCAACTTGAAAAATATTTTTAATAAGAAAAAATTTATACTGTACCCATGTGCACAGTTCACAGGTTAGTGTAAGTTATATTATCACATGTAAGCAGGTAGTTTATAAGAAAATCAATATGTAGTGACTCAGAATTTAATTTTTCAGTTCTCTTTATTTCACTCAGTTACCTTCTTAACAGTTTTCAATTTTAGCCCAAAGCTGGCTGCATAGCTGGTGTTTATATTTCTGCAGTGTAGATGTGTTTGACAGCCAATTGCTAGAAAAGAGCTTTCTATTTGCACTGCCAGCTTTACACATTATGTGGTTTTAGACAGTACTTACTTCCTTATGTTCAGACACTGAAGTATGCTAAGCAGTCATCCTAAGTTTGAAAAATTACCTTTAGAAAAAGGTATTTTAATGCTCTAAGGTTTGTTTTATGAGATATTATTAAATAACAAAATGAATTCTGCATGGATTTGAATTCTTTTATTAAGAGGTAAGACAGCTTAAATGTATAATCACTGGGATCCTCCTAATCGTTATGATCAAAGCATGACCAGAAGCCAGCATGGTGAAAGCAGAGCCTTGAAGTATTGTAAAATCATGACAACTTAAATAAATAAATAGAAATATCCTGTCATCTTTGACCACACTGGCCTATTGTGCTTTTTTCTGCCTTCACTGATCTAGGCTATAGCTTGTCTAGTTTTGACAGATTTTGTAAGCAGCCTTCAAATTACTGCTGAGAGTATGTAGTGATTAACTTTTTTATTCGTATTCTGCAGTCCTAAGAGTATGTATTGTAAGATATTACTCTGCCATTCAGTGGAGAAAATCATTTGGAAAACACAAAGAGGTCTTAGTGCTCAAGTGCAATGTACTCTGTGCCCGAGAATGAAGCCTGGCAAGTTATAATAAGCTTTTAAAGAGGAAAGAAAAATACAGTTCAACCAACATGGAAGAAAAGCTCAGAACACTGTGAATAAGATGATGATGATGATGATTAAAGGAACAGAAGAGAAGGATTTGGTACATACAAACTGCTGAACTGCTGGCTAGCACTTTCAATAGGAAATTCCCATAGCTTACGTTTTTTTACAGACTTCCCCATCTTCTGTTTATATAGAGGAAGGAGGAGCAAGACAGACTCTGCTGGCAGTAGAAACTGACAGCCAAAAGAGAACACACTTCTGAAGTCATGTTTGGAGACTTCACACAATCTCACAGGTAGTAGAAACTACAGTGTAGTTTGTGTCCAAGACTGACAAGATGGAGGAGGCAGCAAATGGCTTTACTATTATTTCACTGAATTGGGAAAACAGTGACAAGTGCAGGAGGCGCTGTTAATTATACTGCCTAAAGCACTGGAATTGTTAATGTAAGTGCTTGACCCCAAACAGTAGGAGATGACAGACAGATACTTTTTTCCCTAAAAAGATACAGAAGAGGGAATATGTTTTGCACGACTAAAGCTGCATGCAATTTTTGAGGCTCTATACCCAGCTTTCAGATGTCCTGTGGTGAACCACAGTACAATATAAAGGAAATAATGGAGAAGCAAATGAGATGGGAAAGAATTCTTTGTCAGTATGACACAATTTCATTGTATGTTTCTAAGTATCAGAAACATTTAGGTTAAAAATTCAAGACCTTTTCACAGGAGCGGTGTCTGCTTGAACACGAGAAAGGAACAGCAGTCTGGGTTCAGAAATAGTTACATGAACTGCAAGCTAGGCAGAAAGCCAACTACAAAAAGGTGCCAGCCATCTGAGGCTACTTGACACAGGACACTTGGGCGTTAAATAGCTGCAGAAAGCAGTGACTAAAGGCAGCAGTCCAAGCTGCGGTGGGACACAGGTTGTATGTGGTGGGGTCGTTCTCAGGCAGAAGGGAAGACAGATGGTATTCCCAAATGGAAAAGGCCAAGGCCAGAACTAGGAAAACAGAAAGGTTTAGCTATCATCTGGCTTAACATAAGGATTCAGAAGAAGCAAGGTGTATAAGAAATATATACTGAAAAAACAACCTAAGACCATGCTTTGGATTGAAGATAGCAGACAGTAGAAACATACTACCTTGTCTTTGTTGCCATCACAACCACTGAAGATGAAGATGGGATTGTAGATTTGGGGAAGACTGCATCTGGGGGAAACTTTGCATCTGGGGGCATGGTTTCCTCCGTGTTAGGGAGTTCCCCTGGCAGGGGGAAGAACTTCTGGGAAACAACACTGGCAATAGATAACAATTCTAATTAAAAATTAATACTGTGGTTAACTGGAGATAAATGTGTGCAGCTGTTTAGGAATGGTATGGGTAGTCCTATAGTCTGGATGATTTTTCTTAATGTGGATCTTTGTGAGACTGAACGTAGGTTTCTCTCTCATTCTGTTCCTCCCATCTGTAAAAACAAGTATAGCTATATTTTTTCTCCCAAGGCATTGAGTGAAAATAAATATTAAAAACTATTAATTCAGCCTGGTGAGGAAGGTGATACATGACACACAAAGGATCAGTGGTGCTCTAACCAGAAAGGTCTTAGAGCAAGATTCAGTCACATTCCTGAGCTTTTTTCTTGCATCAGTTGGTCATAATCAGTGAATTAGAACAGATTGTTAGATCCCAATCTTGTCTCCAGTTTTTAAACAACAGTTCACTCTAGTGTATTATAAGATGATACCAAAAGGTAAGCAATGAAAAGCAGTTTGTGCACAGTTGCAGTATGAATATAAACAGAGACAAAATTAGCAAATCAAATAGAATAAAAAAGCAGCAGCAAAGAATAAACAGAAACATAAAAGAAGCCATCTGGAATCAAAGATACTCAAATAACATGGTAGGAAACTGAGGCAGACAAAAGCAGAGATTACACAGTTAAATGAAAGTGTTAGGGGTATCATTGCTTTAATCCTCTTTGAATATGGTTATGAAACTGCAGCTGAGAAGTGTGAGCAGTAATGTCTTCTGACACTTACTCCAAAGGCTTCAAGTTACATGATTCTCATATTTTAAATGAAACCTTTGTCATCCATGGACATGTCTGTTTCCTTTCTAAAAGTGTTCCAAGTACTGACATTATGTCAGGTAAATCAAGTCTGTGCCCCAATTTGTCATTGCTCTGAATAATAACGTAGAGTATTTATTTTTCCTTTCCCCCCTTGTGCAGCTATAATTCCCATTTCTAAAGATGGGATCAGCCTATACATGGAGAAAATGAAAGATTCCATTAAATTTAAATTACCTTCACTTTATTAATTCTGCATTGTGTTCAAATGAATCTATAACAGTTTAATTATGAATTATGTTAAAACTGTGGGTTGTCAGTAAAAGTGTTTATTGTCCATTATGTGTCAGAGCACGTCAACAATACACACAACAACCTTCTGTAACACCTAATGATGTTGATATTTAAAAAAAAAAAAGAAATCTGTGCAGTGTCACACACAGAAAGGAGCACATGATGAGTAAGGTTTATTACAGTTTTTGAAAGCATTGATATATATAAATCATTGTAAAAGTCACTAAAATCCTTCCATAGTTTCACAGAACAATCTAGAGCTTCTTAGAATCCAGCAGTTTTGGAAAAAGAGTCATAAAAGCTGAAAATTCTGTCTCTTAAATTCAGTAAATGGGGTCTGCCTCATAAATGAGGTATTTTATTGCAAGACATAGGTAAAAAATCAAAGAACCTGAAGCATTAGAATAGTGTTGATGTGTTGTGTTTGTGTAACATCAGGTGAAAATCAGTGATGCACAAGTTAATCCCTTAAAAAAGATTCCAGAGTTACGAAGGAGAAGAATTATGCAAATTTTAAAATGAAGTTTTAAGGGCAGATTATGCCTTTTCCCTTGAAGCAAGTAAGGGGTAATTCCCTTGTAATTACATGAGGATGAATTAATTACTTTCTAATAAACTCAAATAAAAACTTGACTACATAATACCACCTTCTCTTTTCTTAATTAAAAATGTCCAGGAGTATTTTCATAATACCCAGATTTCCTCCTCTTGTGAATTATTGATATATTTATGCTTTTTTACTAATACAAGGAAGTTGGGGTTACAAAACCTCCCTTAGGTGATGCATCTCACTATGGACTAGTCTGTATGAAGTTGTGCATCAACACCACACCTGGAGAGAACTCAAGTGCCCATCTTACTACAAAGGCCAGTCAACAGCTTTCTGCTAATTTGGGGTATGGAATAGGTGCATTTTGTGTTTTCCTGGTGGTGAATACATGGCTTCAACATGAAATGCGTTGTGCTGAGCAAGCTGTTGTTTTGACTACGTGGATTTGTCAGGTAGCTGACTGAGGGCAGGTGAGACACTTTCCATCTGCAAAAGAGACTCATAAATCTCTCTGTGTACTCAGAATTGCAAAAGAGACTCACAAACCTAGCTTGGAGTTTCCAGTCTTTTTCCATGCATTAAGTCCTTTGCTGCATATGTAGTTATGAACCGCATACTACTTAAGAAAATGTGGTTAAAACATTATAAGCATCTATGGACTAGGAGAATTTGATATCAATAACATGCTCAGGTATTTGTTTTTTTACTGCAGAGTAGTACTTTTACATACACAGAATACAGAGGCTCTTTGAATAGGTTTCATCTCCGCAATTTCTCTTGCATTGATTGTAATTATGCATATTTGTAATGTATGTACGTGGGAGACTATAAATACATGTTATTTATTTCAACAGCATGTTGGCAATAGTTTCAGATATGCATTCATTATTAGTGAAAATAACGTTAGTTTTGTGGAAGAACACTGTGTACTGTGTATGCTGTTACCATTAATACTTGCTTCATTGATTATCATCTGTATTGTAACATAGAATAGCAGAAGAATTAATAATGATTAGAACTGCAGTGTTCTGAGGGTTCATTTTGAATGAAGGTCATTTTTTAGGAATGGACCTGTGGTGAGGCTACATGGGAGACATTAGTTGGGTATTAATATGGGGCATCTGCATCACCATTAAAACTAGGAGAGGATCCAAAACCTCTCCTGTTCCCATAAATCCATGCACAAATTGGGTTGCATCTGCTACTTTCAGGGACAGAGGTGTTTGAATTCATAGTCCCACAGGCATGGAAGTGATGGAGGAAGAAGATTTCACTTCCTTTGAAGTCTGATTAACTGAATCTCACATAAGGGAAGTGAGTTTGACTCACTCGGAACATGACCAGGTTTTCCAGTAAACATGCTTTTCTGTTTGTTTTGGGATGCTGTCTGGTAGTGGGACATAGGAGTGAGCTATAGCTGTTTCCTTTTTTGAATAGCAATTCTTGTTACATTTCTCAATACTGCTCTGAAAAATAGGAGCTTGGCCTTCAAGCACGGGCTCAACAAATAAAGCTACAGGTGCGGAGAGCAGTTTCACATTTACAACATTTGTGAGGCTTTTTCAGCAGAAACCGATATTCATTTATCATATTCATTATGCCTCTCTGTCATTCACTTAGACCCTATATAATTATGTGTTTAATGATCTTTAACCTTCACATGAACACAGCTTGCTGAAGCTTGACAATTGCTGTAAATTATCATTCACATCTGGTAGAAGAAAGGAAATATTACTTCAAAAAAAAAAAATACTGTGCTTTCTGGCTTAGAATATCCCTTCAGGTCTGTAATTTAACTTTGTAAGTAGATGATGATTTAATCCTAAATCCAGACAATGAAATTATTTTGAAAAAATGGCTCTTTCATAGGTCATTTATTAAAATTTTTTGATAGCACGGTGTAAGAATTTCAAAAACTAGGAAAGATATTTTAATCGGTCAGCCTGAATGCTCACCATAGAAAGCACATATGATTCCAGTAAATGCCATATTTGGGTTTGGGTGTTTTGGGTTTGTTTTTGGGGTTTTTTTTTGTATTTTTAATTGAAAACTGAAAAAAACTTTTTTTTTTTTTTGCCACTATTAATTTTTAGGTAAAAACCTGATCTGCTAATCATACTCAGTTTCAACTTTAAGATTATAAACCGCTTCTAGCCCTTCCACTTTTTGTTTAATGTTTAGTCCTTCGTTTTACATTGTTTCAAATAGCAATATCCATTTCTTCTGATACAAATAACTTTAACGTATTAGAGGAAACAATTAATTGTAGTTATAGAGGTTTTTTCATTTTAACTGTTGGTATCTTACTAGCACTGCAGAAGTTATATAGTTGTATATTAATTATGCCAAAACTGATAGAGGAACTGTAACTTCAGTTGGATAATACAGATAAAACTTACATTGGAGATGATACTGGTAGCTTCTCATACTTATTAGCAAATAGCAAATTGGAGAACCTTTGAACATTCTCAAATATCTGTGGGACATCTAGTTGTTTATCCAGCCAGTGCCACCCTAGAAATTCAGGTTATAAACTGCAAGGCTCTGTGTAGTTGGGTAAACCGAGATGTTCCCAATTGTTTTGCTGAGCTGTGTGTGCCTAGACAGTGTTGTGATATTATACCACTGTAATTCAGCTGTGAATATTCTGACAGAATCTTCATATTCAATGTTAATAACATGTAGATTTTATTTAGGGATCAAACAGACACTTGAAGTATAAACAACCTGTTTAAAATACAGACAGATTCTGGATTGATCTTGACAGGCTCTGGAACCCTGAAAATAATTTTTTGTGTTCCTGACACCTACATTGAGTATAATCCTGGTCATAAGTACAAAAATTTTCAAGGCAAAAAAAATTTGTGTTAACGTATTAACATGTCTTATCGATTGAACAAAAATGCAGTACTAACCAACTGGAGAGTGCTGTTAACTTAAATTAACATAACATAAATTATGCTGATTGTTCTCAAGTAAAAGCTGATGGAAACTACAAAAAGAAAAATACAGGTTTTGACTCCGCAGTCACTTTATGTTTATGTGTATGTTCGTGTAGGTTGGGTAAGAAGAGTGAACTGCATTGCGTCATTCATATTCATGGACAGTTAAAGTGCTTTTAAAAAGTTGTTAAAACAGCGGTGTGGCGATAGCTCATGTGGTAATAATGTGTAGCCCAGCAAAACACAGGGAATGAAGTTACTTACACCTCTTGTACTCAGCGGGAGTTCTGCTGTTACTGCAGAGGAGAGAATACAATGGTGGCCCAAGATTGTATGTATGATAAAACAGATCAACTGGAAAATCAGACCTGACTGCTGTTGTCTGCTGTGCTCATTGCAACCATTCAAGATTCCTTTTTTGTAAGGTGCTGTTAATAAGTTTTATAAGCTTTTATTCCTAACAGCTAATTTGAAGATATAACTGTATGTGACCAATTATCTTCTGAAGAACCTGCAGAGCCTGCTTGTGGCATGACATAAAAATCTGCTTGTGGCTTGACTGTAGCTAGTGTTACAATGCCTTTTTCCACACCTATTTTAATATCTTTATGCAGGTTCTTATGTCAAATGACAATGTTGTCTGGCCCCTGCAACCACTGCTATCAATTGAAGAGCAAAATGCATAACCAGCAACAATTTTTGTTGAGCTGTCTGCACAAAAATGAGCAAACAGTAGTACTAGTAGTTACTGTAAGTCATGTTGCAGCTTACTTAAGAATGTATTTCCTTCAGCCTATCTTTTGTGAGGCAGAAATAAATAATAATAAATGCAAGTTACATTTTTAATGGTGTCTTATTCACTTCTTACTGCTCACATTGAGTGTGTTTGATGTAATATGAAATCAAATTTAAAGCACTATTACTGTATATTTATTGTCCAGTGTTTTTGAAAGTGTTGACACTAATACATATGGTCCACCAATTGGTGTGCTTGCCCTTGCAAATTAAAAATTTTAGGATATAATCTGATATTTAGTATTTGGCTCTGAGCCTCTAAAAAAATCAGTAGTAGCCCTTTGTCTCCAGTGCTCTTCAGTTCAGGCTCTTAAGTAACAAAAAAAATCAGAGAAGAAATACCTACTTTTCCCATCCTGTTTCAGGTTGTTATAATCCTATCTTGGTTTTTTGACAAGTCAAGTTCAATCTAAATAAAATTTTTTTCTAATAAGGCAATGAGGAGAAAAGGAAGGTATGTCTAAGGATTCTTCTTGTATTTCTGGAAACTTACTTTAACAATACTTTCTTTCAGGGGAAATACTTTCAGAGTAAAGATCTAAGAACCTTTTAAGTTCTGCTAACAGCTGAGTTATGATACTCAGTTCTAAATAGTTCTAATTTTCTATGAATGTTGTCCATTACAGCATTTGCATAGCTGCCAGTGTTCAGCCATTTTCAGTCACCTGAAAATAAGCTGAAAGCAATAACTAAAAATAAGAAACTAGATTTAAATATGTATTATTGTTAATCCTTCAGTTGCCCTTTGATCTAACAGGTTAAGGACATTTTGTGCTTGTTCATTTTGGCTGATAATAGTTCTGAAGACATTTACATTTTAGAACAGGGATTTAAAATATATATAACAGCTGCTTTTTAAATAGAAAGTCTAATTATGCCTATGATTACATTCACTTTTGATTAGTATGCATACGAATTCCCACTCTCCTTGTGTATTCAAGCTGCGATCTGGATCACTTGTGCTAAGATAAAAGTACAAAAGAATAGCTTGAGAAAATGTACGGTTAGACCAATACAAAAATATTTCAGGGTATAATTTTTGTCTCTAAAATGCTTTGTTTTTCCTTTTAGCTGCACACAGACCTGGATCCTGGCAGCAGCAAAATCAAGTATATTCTGTCAGGAGATGGAGCTGGAACAATCTTTGTGATCAATGACAAGACTGGAGACATTCATGCAATGAAAAGGCTTGACCGTGAGGAAAAAGCTGAATATACTCTAACAGCTCAAGCAGTCGACAGGGACACAAACCAACCTCTCGAGCCTCCCTCAGAATTCATTATTAAGGTTCAAGACATCAATGACAATGCCCCAGAGTTTGTTGATGGTCCGTATCATGCCACGGTTCCAGAAATGTCTGTTGTAGGTATGTATGTCTAAATGTTGACTAACTTTGTTTACTCACAGTTTAAACTATGCCAGAATGCCATTGAGTTGTTGATGAATAATAAGATATTTATTATGTTGTTAGCATTAATTTGCATATTTTCAAATCTCTTCTTGGCCAAAGCTTTCATCTGCAGCACAATAGTAGAGTCCCTTAGTAGTAAGAAAATGACTAACAGATGTATTAATGTGTCTTTCTTTGTCCAACAACACTTTAATGGGCTAAATTTATGTTACTCTTATGATGCTGTAGAGCATTGTTATTGAGAAGGATTTATCAAGATTTGCTCCAACATGACACTCTAATCCTACTGATATTTTGTTAATGTTTAATTATCAGTTTTTGTATTTTCATACACTGTTGTAGCACTTGCAGTATGTTGGTATTTTTTTCCTCTAAGTGCAACTGTAATCAGCCAAAAACATTGACGTGAAAGATTCTGTGTCTGGGAATTGATGGTTAGACTCCAGAGTGGACTTAACCAATTAGCAATAGGATTTGTGTAGAAGATGGAAGGGGAAAACAGAGAAAGCTGTGGGAAAAGATGGTGAAAAGGGAAATTAACTGTGTGAAAGCAGAGAAAAAGAAAGGAGTAGGAAATAATCTTCTTAATACATTTTACTTATACTTACTCATTTTGCTGGATTAGTGTGAATCTATTTCTTCATGGATTAATATATTAATTTTTTTTTCCCTGTATGGTTTGTCCCTTGTTCTGAATTTGAAAATGTATAAGTTTGTACTTAGAGAGGTACACATTTACATATTCAGGTCCTCAGTCCCTACTGACACATACATATCAGGTGATCTTTAGCTGTCAGTAAAGCAAAAAGGAAGTAAACCCATCAACCAAAAGACTCAATTTCAGGGTAATGTAAGAATTCAGTAAAAGCAAAGACATCAAAATCTGGGCATGAAATGCAGAGTAAATTCTAATGTTTTCTAGTACTAGGTTGAGAATAATGTGCTTTTCAGCAAGCTGTCTGCGTCTGTCAAAGCAAGATAATTGAAGGAGTGCCAGGGCACTTTGTAAAATAAAGCAGCACCCTATCAAAAAGTTTCAAAACCACCATTCTGTCTTTTTAGTTAAAAACAGGAGGAATGGGAGGAGCCGGAACCATTGTTTCTCTCACATTCAGTACAATAAGTTGTACCAGGTCATTTTCAAATGTAGGCATAGTGTGCTGGCTACACAGTGATAACCAAGGCTTCAATTTTTATCAACACTTCTCCAAGAAATTTTCATATCTTGGTTGCATTGAATCGCTTGTGTCGAAACTGATACATGAATTTTCAAGCTTGCATATCAGTTCTTTTACCAAAACATAGGCTTCATTTGTTAAGTTACTTCTAATTATACAGCAGCAAAAACATAATGTGGACCTGCTTTCAGAAGATATTTCTGCCAAGCTCTAGGCAAGAAAATGGCTTAATTAAATAAAATAAATTAAAAAAATGGAAATGGAGGGAGGAAGGAAATTGAAGGCAGTTAATCCTTATATGAATGGGACTTGTTTGGTATTCTAGGAAAAAAGAAAATGAAGATACATGCAGACAAGAAAAGATGGTTTCTGATCACAGAGGCTATTACAAAAATAATTCATATCTGTACATGTGAACAATATTTATAATCCCTAGTAGAAACATGGCCCCTATCCAAGGAGTATTAACTATAAAGAAGAAGAGGGAAAAAACAAAACCAAAAACTTTGACAGGAAACTAGACCAGGTGAATAAAAATCTAGTGAGTGGGTGAGGTTTAAAAGATCTCATGAGATCTTTTAATGAGAGCAGGAGGATAAAAGGTAGAACATTAATGAAAGAGGGAAAGTGAAATAATTGAGAAAAGTGTTAGGGTGAAAGAGCAGGGGAAAATGTAAAGAAAGATCATGAAAGATAATTAAAATGTAGAACTTCATCTGGGAAAACTTTATAGTAGAGGATTGTAGAAGTGACCAACGTCTGGACGTAGATGCCAGTTTAGGGAATAGTGAAAGAGGCTGGCTTTCGGAGGATATTCTTTCACCTGCTTTCCCTAGCATGGGGAAGAGGGGTGAAGAGAAACAGTTCTTCACTGAACTGCCTCTGAAATCATGTATTTCCACATTTTCATGTATTCTTAAGCTGCAGGGAAGAGTTTGGTCCAAAATGGGTTTATTCTAACTACACAAATATAGGTAGAATTTTTTTATGGATTACCTCAGAGGTCTACTGCATATTACCTTTATTACTGCAACTATGCAAGTTTTACACATTTATCCTTTATGATCCCTGAACATTGCATGGAGGTTTTTTATGTGGCATTCCTAGAGGTGTATGTTTTCAAGCTGTTTCTCTAAAGAAGCACAAACATACACTTCTTTTGTTGGAAAACAAAACCTAATTCTCATCTGTGGCTTCAAAATTTAGAGTGTTTACCATTGCATAACACAGGTCATGAATGAGCAGCATACACAGTCAAATCTGCAGCTTAATCCCTGATGGAACCAAATTTCAAGGCTGGAAGGTTGAAGATGAGAATGTAACCCCTTCACTAATGTTGCTGTAGCTATTTCCTTCTGCCTTCTTTTCTTAATCCACAGGTAGCACCATGGACAGCTGTACTAAATGGTGGTCCATAAAGTATTTTAACTTTCTTGAAATTTTGTTAAAATGACTTTCAACTCCCCTATAATCATAGAATCATAGAATAGTTAGGATTAGAAAGGACCTTAAGATCACCTAGTTCCACCCCCCTGCCATGAGCAGGGACACCACACACTAAACTATGTCACCCAAGGCTCTGTCCAACCTGGCCTTGAACACTGCCAGGGTTGGAGCATTCACAACTTCCTTGGGCAACCTATTCCAGTGCCTCAGCACCCTTGCTGTGAAGAACTTCTTCCTTATATCTAACCTGAACTTCCCCTGTTTGAGTTTAAACCCATGACCCCTTGTCCTACCACTAGAGTCCCTAATGAAGAGTCCCTCCCCAGCATCCCTGTAGGCCCCCTTCGGACACTGGAAGCTGCTCTGAGATCTCCACACAGCCTTCTCTTCTCCTGGCTGAACAGCCCCAACTTTCTCAACCTGTCTTCATTCGGGAGGTGCTTCAGCCTCTGATCATCCTCGTGGCCTCCTCTGGACTTGCTCCAACAGCTCCATGTCCTTTTTGTGTTGAGGACCCCAGAACTGGACACAATACTGCAAGTGAGGTCTCACAAGAGCAGAGTAGAGGGACAGGGTCACCTCCTTTGACCTGCTGGTCATGCTTCTTTTGGTGCAGCCCAGGATACAGTTGGTTTCTGGGCTCAAGCGCACAGTAAGGCCTGCTCATGTCAAGCTTCTCATCAAGCAACACCCCCAAGTCCTTTGCAGGGCTGCTTTGAATCTCTTCTCCACCCAGCCTGTAGCTGTGCCTGGGGTTGTGCTGACCCAGGTGTAGGACCTTGCACTTGATTTGGTTAAACTTCATAAGGTTGGCATTGGCCCACCTCATGAGCATGTCCAGGTCCCTCTGGATGGCTGTCTCCTTTCTGAGTTAAAGGATTTTTTATTTTTTTTTTTTTTCGTTACACTGAGTATTTCACTTCTATTATCCACTTACTTAATTCTCCTGAAAGAGATCTCCACCCACTGCTAATTTCAGCCTTGACATTTCTACAACACAGTCATTACTAGGCAGTGTTCTTATTCAGGATAAAGCAAAATTCTGTTAAACCCCTTCTTTCCTCAAAATGCAATTCTGACTCCTGAAACAGAAGAGGAACTCACATGCTCTATATATAGTACTTATGTAATGAGGATGCAGTACAAGCCATTTTATTTTTGGACGTCTGTGGAAAGCAATGCATGAAATACAGATGAACACATTAACCTTTCGTTGCTCTGTAATGTAAAGTTCAGGTTCTAACACAATGCAGTTTTTCTACTAGGTGGAATAAATACTGGTCTTCTGTTCCTTGCTAGAAGAGATGTATTATATGAACATCAGTGGTATTCTTGCACAACTATCTAGAACATGAATGCCACACAATGGGGATGTGAAAACTGAATGTTCATTCAAACTCTTTGTATGTGGTATGTATGAATGAGTGTGAGTGCGCCGGTATATGAAATTACCACACATATAGGGCCACATTTGAGCCTGTTTGAGTTTTATGTTATGTATCAGTGATATCTGGAAAATCCTGCTTCCCTACTAAAACAAAAGAAATGAATTAGCATGGCTTTCCTCCCACTGCTTGGTACAAAGACGATTAGTATTGCACTGTGTTATCTCCTGTAGGAATGATGCTCACTTTTCAGCTGTCTTCACCGCACACACCCCCACATGCATACTGAGTGCTGTGTATCGTCACTGTGTTCAGACTTATTTTGAAATCATTTATTTCTCTCTTTGAGAAAAGAGGAGCACATTCCAGAAAAAGTTTTGAGAACTAAATTGATTTTCCCCTTATTTCATCCTTGTGTTCCTTTTTTTTTTATGTAATTCCTATATAATCTACCTTAGTAAGCCCTGTTCTTTAACTCCAAAATGATGAATTTGCTTGTGAGAGCTGATAGTGTATATGGAGAATATATTCTTTGCTGAAACTGAGCACTTTAATCTTTTAATTCTGATACTAGTTTTCTTAAGGAATTAAAGATCAAAAAGTGAAATCTGTGGAATCACTTCATTTGGACAGTGTTGCATTTCACAAATAGGAAATAATTTAATTTGCCTGTAAATCTTGCTTAATTACTTTTAGATTTAAAGGGACACACTGAGAATGAAACCCAGTTAAAACCTTTTAAAAAGAGATTCAGCTAAGCTTCTGGGAGGAAGAACCCCGTGACTCTTCTTTTTTTTTTTCCATCCCAGTTGTCTGTGAGCTCTGTATACATGCCTGCAGTGAAGATAGCATATTATGTAAATGAATGAGCAATCTTAGAAGATCCACAAGGGTAATTGGAACTGGTCCTGTAGCTTATTTAAGGAAAAGAAAAGAAATCCAAAACCACCACTCCACCTCCCTCGATAATGTTCTCTTTCTGTGTTGCCTTCTCAGCTATGCACAGATCCATGAATTCCCTGGAAGCATGCTGCAGAGGTGATAATGGAAGCAAAAGTGGATATTGTCTCCCTTAAGTTTCAGGATCTCTTTTTCAGGAGAGAATGAGGAGTGAAATTTCTTGATTCCTTTCTTAGTGAAGCCAAGGAGTGTTCAGGCAGCTAGTGTCATGTTGAAAGGCAGAAGACGACAGAAGTAGAGTGACAAATGTGTTGGTGAAATAAAAAAGGACACAGATGGAAAAAGAACAAAAGCCATAAGGGAAGAGAATTCTTTCATAGTTTGCCTGAATTAAGGTAAACAGACAAACTTTAATAATCTTGAAATATTAAGAATTCCCCAGACAGTCATTAAAAAATCCATCTTAAAATACATACAGTGGATTTCAGTCTGCCATTGCTCTAGAAATGCTTTTAGCTTTAGCACTTGAAAATATTAATGATGTGAAAAAGCTTAGAATAATATTTTTGTCCTTAAATGCTTCCATGAAAATTATTTACTGGGGGGAAAAGGTCATTATTGGAAAGGGTTTAGGCTTTCAGTTGAGTCAGAATATCAATTTCCAGTTTTGGAAGAAGCACATATACTTAGCAATGTTTTCCAAAGCTCACCCTTGATTACACCACTGTAAATGAGAAATCATTCAATCTTTCTATTTTTCCCCCCTCAAAGCAGAAAAGAGTTATTCAGTATGGCCAGGTGTAGTAGAAGTGCACTGTGCACAGTGTAGCTTTTATTTCCAGTTCTCACAAAGATATTAGTTCTTTTCCAGCTACGAATTATTTGCAAAAGGACAAAATCTGCTGAATATGAAATGAACATGCAGTGTCTGATATGAGTAGTGATAAAATAACTTGACAAATTAGAAAGTTGTGATAAAAACCTGATCTGAAATGTTACTAAAATCAACCACACTGTCTTACTGTTTTTTTTTTTTTTTCCTATGTATTCATTGATTTTTAAGGCACTGAGCATGACTGTTAAATCAATGATAGTTTGTCACAAAATTGTAGAGTAAAAGGACTATATTACTGGGGTCAACTACAAATTAGCCCAAAGGATAAATGCAAAGGGAGTGCAAAAGCTAAGGAAAAACCCAGCAGATGTTGTAAAATATGGCAACAATGTAACAGCTGTTAGAAAATGTATATCTTCGTGTTGTCTTGTTCCTCTATGTGTTCATCTTGTGCATAATGAAGTTCACTAACTGTGGTACTGAACGGCATTTTATGTAAGAGATTTATTTAGTGAGTGTGCATTCATTTAAAATCTCCTGTACATTCTTGCGTGACAGAGGCACAGTTCCAAAAGTAAAGTCAGCTGTAACCTTAATTCCTTAGGATATATTCAAAACCAAGACAGTCTTCTCCATAATTTGACTTGTTATTGAGCCTTGAAAAAACATATTTCTGACTGCGTGCTATTATTTTTGTACTTTCTATTTCTCATGAGGTCTGATTGAAAATGTCATTAACTTTATATGTTGTTCTTAAGTGACCATTATGAGCTCAAGGACCACAAGTAAAGTTATGACATTGCTCTTTAGGGATTTATAATCTGACCTTTTAGTTGCACAGACTTGTATCATCCCATGTGTACTTAGCTAGTTCATTGACTTTATACAGAATTGTTAAAATCAGTGGGATTGCTTAAAACACTTTGTACCAGTGGTAGTGAGTACTTGAATGTTTAGGTTCTGAAGATACTGCCCGGTCCTTAGAAATAAACCCTAAATTACCTGTGCAAAGTGTAGAGCTATTAGGGTGTAGTGGTTTCTTAGACACAAACTGCCATTTTTCCTCTCCATTAACTGTCAGCAATTTGTCACAAATTTTCTACTTTTTGCACACAGGCATTCCCTTTGCACCAAGGAACATCGTGCAAATGGCACGTAGCGAAGATAGGTAATCTCCTCCGGAGAAAGCTGTTTGGATCAGAATTGAAGTTGTAGTTCCTTACGGAGCTCATATAGAGGAATACATCTTCCTGTGATGGGAGGAGGACAGACAGACAGACATAGCTGTATGTTGATCATACGAGGGCAGAGCAGAGAAAATTTTGGCAGTCTTAGGTGCATGCTTCTCTAGTCCCATGTAATCTACAAGAATCTGTGCTACTGTCATTTTTCCAGATGATTCTTGTCTCGTAGTAACAAACATCTTGTTCTTGTTGCAGGTATTCTGCTTCTGAAATTCTTTGTGGTTGCTTTCTCTTGTACATATCAAACAGATTGTTGTATTTCTGTGCTGTAACTATATGAAAATAAGTCTTTGACTCAGGTTTGCAATACCTTCTTTTTCAGTTGCAAGTTTAAATCTATTCTTAGCAGGATTTTTCACAATTTTCCCAAATTTTGAATTAAAAAGATGTTTTGAACAGTGATAGAGTGTTTGTTTTGCAGGCTTTAAAGCATGCTATTTCATTTTTCCAAACAGCTAAGCTTGTGACATGAGCCCATATGCTGGCCAGTCAATGATGCCTAAGTGGAAAACAGACAGATGAGAGGAAGTAGACCAGTACAGATTTCTACCAGACTGAAGCCCTGTGAAATGCCACAGGACTGGAACGTACTTTCTCTTTTTTCAGCTGTGGGAAACGTAGACAAGTTCTCACCACGTGGTAGAAAGTTCTAGGTCAGAAAATTTCATTCAGTGTGTTAATATTTTCACAGAAATTTTTACTAGCATAACATATCACTCTGTTAACACAAAAGGTTTAGCTTCCGAGTGGTGGGGACCAATACTCTTTAAACTCTATTAATTCAGATGGCCTGTGTTAGACGTCTCTTTGATGGACACACTTGACATTTGGGAAAATGAGATTCAGATACAACTCAGAATCCATTTTTTTTCTGGCACTGGTCATTCCCCACCCTGCCCCGAATTCATACGTCTGTCTTTGTTTAGTTGCTGAGTCTGCGGCACTTAATGTTTCTTCATGAATGCAGATAAGCAGTTGCCTGTGGAGCTTATGTGAAAGCCGTATTGACATGAATCAGCCGGTAGAGTACTGCTGGGCAGCTGATTCAACTGTACACTTTCCCTGGGGCTCAAATGGTCTCTGCTGCCATATGCTTGCTTCACAGTGGCCTGAGGGGGCAATATTTCAGAGTCTGTTTTTGCAGCCTTTACAGTTGCGGGCATTGTAGGCTTCACTTTACCAAACAAAGCAAGCGGAGCATCAAAGCTTCAAGATTATACCAGGAGTTTTCTGCTTTCACAACAGAAAGTTATAAATGAAAGAGTTTCTGCAGTAAACAGCTAGTGCTACTTTATAATTTATTTATATTTTTATACAATATACCTGAGCATAACCTGAAACTTCCATTGAAATCAACAAGCCTTGCAGTACTGGCTTTTTTTCCTGCTTGGAAATATAGTCTATAGTGATCATCCAGTTTTACTGTCTTTGCCTGGGGGCCTCGCAGAGTGAATGCTGATGAAATAGTCAACTGATTAGAGACAAGCAGTCTTTCAAAAAGTCCTGAACAAAAAAATAGCTATTTCCCACATCTCTCACAAATATCAATTAATATTCTATAGTGAGGGTGATATCTGAAGGGAGAATAAAAAAACCCAAAGCAAAACAAAACAAAAACATTAAAAGAAAACATAATTCTTTAAGCCAAAAATTAAAATATTCTACCGTTCTACTATTGCCTGTGATGTTGCAGACTGTATTCTAATCCTAACAAACAACCACCCAGGGGATTTTATAAAGGAATACCTGCAGGCTTTCTAATGGCACCATCTTATAAGTTGTAGCAAGAAAGAACTGCCAACCTTAAAACTGAAAAGTCAGTGTCCTTTCTTATTAGATTCACACAAGCTAAATCCAAGCAGTAGGTAACATCAGCATAGGTAACTGCCAAAGAGTTATATTTGTATCACTAGCTGTGAATATATATTTCTGATGTAAACCATTTTTGTTTCCAAAAGATCATGTTAAAAAGTCAACATCAGAGTTCTAAAACAATTAATGTATGCACAAAAAATTGTAAAATATGCAGCTTATTAGATTTCACAGCCGCACTTTCTACAGTTCTCATTATACAGCTGTAAAATGCTGAAGGCTGCCAGCTTGCTCCATTGTCTGTGGGCTGTACAGGAGGCATTTTTCTCCTATGCATAGCAAGTACCTTTCATACTTCTGCAGTTAGACATTTGCATACAATACATTTTTTTTCCATTTCTCTCACATGATAAAAAGTCCTTAAAATGATACATGGGCAATCTAAAAACATTGTGTGTTACACATGGTAGGATATTCAGCTGTTCAGATATTTTAACTAACACACATAGTACATGCTATTAACATTTTTTAAAGATTTCATTAACTTTCTAAACCATCTACTCTAAGAATTGCATTCAGAAATATGTTAAACTTAAAAGAAACAACTTGGATACCTCTTCTGCTTATGGACCTAATGACTCAGTATATCAGATGTATATGAAAAGAGTATTTTCCTGGTGGAAACAGGAAAGAGTTTCTTGCATTTTCCTGCATGGTACTAAATGATATATCATAGTGGTTATTTCCTACTGTTGATGAAGCTCCTTCTGTTGGATTCTTTCAGATCCCTTTATTAAGCCAAATTTTTCTGGTGTTAAAACTTTTGATTCAGACTATCAAGTCTTTGGGGCAGCATCTGCCATTTCCTGTAGGTCTGTAGAATACTGGGTTCTGAAATAATTTTTGCTGTGCATTTCAGTGACGTTATATATGACTACTTACATAAAACAAACAGGTAATGCTTTGTTGCTCTGAGCTTTTAGTTGTATAAAACTGAATATGAAATATATCAGTTGCAGTTTATTTCAGAAAGTGTATACAATTGTCTATATAAGTGCACATAGCTGTATGTGTATATGCATATGGAAATTCATGTAAATGAGAACAAAAGTCTTGCAAGATTTGTACTTGTCCTATATGTTGGTGTGCCAGCTTAGATGCTTAAGTCCCTGGACTGTTCATATCATAGACTGTTGTGTCCTGGTTTGAGTACATACACCCAAGAAAGCAGTCATGCAATTGAAGTTCAGGCATTTGTGTTAGCTGGCTAATTTAATTTGCATTCTTCTCTGGTCAACCAGGAAAGAAGGATCTCATGAGAAGGACAATTCTGTCTTCCGTCCTTAGACAGAGCACAAAACTAGTGCAACTAGGTGCCTGACTTAGCCAGTTGAGCCGAAAACTGAGTTGTATAAATAACCCCCTTTTCAGTCTTCCTTACCTTAATCATCATAAACAAGATCATGACAGCATCACAGTATTTCACTACTTAGAGTCAAATAAATTACAGCTGGGAAAGACAAATTACCCTATTAGTTAATCTTCCTGTCTTTCTAGGGTTTTCCCTTAGAATACATTATCTAGCATCCTCTGCAATAGAGTGAGCTCTTCAGTGAGGAGGATTCTGTTATTTCCCTTGGGGACCTATTCCTCCTTGTACCATTTCTCATTGTAAGGAAGCTTTTGTTGTTTTTCTCTTTGCAGAAGATTAAATGAAGTCTTGTATCTATGTATTTGTATGGTTCTCATCACCCACATATCAGTATTACATCTGTAAAGTACACATTTTTTTCTCATTTTTCCCTCTGGGAGTGGCTGTACTCAGGTTTCTAATATAGATACAGAATACATACTGGCCTTCCTGTCTCTCTAGTATGTGAAGCATGAATTGCCCATTTTTCCTTTAGTGGAGAAGGAAATATGGGCCATTCTGGCCCATATCTCTACCACTTATTGCTGCTTAGGATGTCATCTTCAACCTCCTTTTTTTTTTTTATTTTTGCATCACTGAAAAGAGTCCACGGGACACTTAAAAACCAAATACTTTTCTAGTATACTGTAGGAAGATCTCATGGAAAACTCACACAAGATCTCTGTTGTCTCTCTGTTCTCAAGGCAGTCCTTAAAACTTGTCCATGATATCTACGTGCTGTAGGCACTGTGAGGTAGGTGTGCTAACCTGATGGCCCCTAACCACTGTCTGCTGACAGCATTGCTTCCCAGGATGATTTACATCATCCTTTCATGTCTCTCTTCCCTTGTCTATCTACATTTGCCTTTCCTGGTGCTCGGCTCTTGGAGTCCTTGAGGACTTGCATTATAAGACCTGATCCACCAATTGGATTTTTAGAACTTTGGCAATAAATTAGCTATTAATAATAACAACAATACATTTAAGTACTGATGTAGAAGGTAGGAGTGAAATAAGGTATGATCTGCAAAAAACCCTCAAACACTCATACAACATACCCACATACATACGTGTGTATGTCTGCACAGACACCAAGCTATGCAATTTAAAATACCAGTGATTGATAATATTTTATGTGTGCATTTTGCATATGCTAACAAGTTCTGAAGTGCATTACACAGATTTCTATTCCACATACATTTTCTTTATTTGGTTAGTGAAATCTCTAATTCATAGATTTTGTGTTTAGAAATGGTTTCATGTAGAATAATACAGGATGATAAGACTTAAAACTATGTTTTGTATTTAAAAAAAATGAACAATAAAAAACAAATAAGTTTCTTCAGCTTTGAGGCAGTAATAATTTACATGTCAAGAAGTTACACAGGTTTTTATGAGATTATTGCAGTTTTATTCAATAAAAAATTGTTACCATGACAACAACTGTCATGCTACCTGCGAGATTATAGCAAAGAAGGACAGAGAAGAAAAGACTTCATTTTGGAAAGAATGCTTATCTGACCTGCTGAATACAAACAATGCTTTGCTTTGACCACTGCTGACTGCACAGCTACTGTCAACCAAACTCAAAATCCAGCTAAAGATTTTGAAGCACAGTTATCCTCTTAGAAAAACAAAACAGTTGGTAAATAATGGTAGGTCTTTTTTAATGCAAATATACTCTTAATGCCCTGTCAGATTGGTAATCAGATCTTCTGAATGAAACAGAGATTTCAGCCTGTCAAGATCTGGGAAGAGTAGAAGAGAGAGAGAGGGAGACCAAAAAGGGCATCAGAGAAGCAAAAACTGTTTCCCAGATGTTCCTGGAAAAATGAGAAAACATGGTCCCACTAGGTTGCATTATGGTCACATTTTTTATTTTTACCAGCCATTACAAACTTTCAACAAAATGGTTGCTTCACTGAATATGGATTCATGTAAATTTCTGGCACCAACTGTGCATTACCTTCTCTAGAACATAAAGTTGGTTTTGGGTTTTTTTTTCCTCTATGAACATTTCACGGCTACACCAAAAAATTTGCTTTCCTGCTCCCTGTGGCGGCATATGTATTTTTCTTTCTGACTAATGTGCAGAATCCGTACCTTGACTTGCACATAGAAATACAGCCAAAACAACCAAAGAGCATTAGCTGAGCATACACATCTTATTTTTATGATGGCTTTTAATCTTAGTTTGCCAGCAAACAGAGGCTTTCTTACCTAACCATATAAAAATACTTTTATTGTTAATTGCTTGTCTGATTGCTAGCCTGTTGCAAAGAGAAACTATGAAACCTGACACTAAAACAATCAGCAATGGTTAATGGCTAAATCACATTAGAAGTGTTCATTAATTAAAATCTGTTGAATGTCTTTGCACTCTGTATTTAGTTGCAGGGCTATTAGCGTTGCCAAAGTATACCTCAGAAAGAAATGCAGAAAGTTTTTTCAATTGAACATCTTAAAATTTGCCTGATCTATTAAAAAAAAGTGCGTTTGTTTTACGTAAGGCAATATTAGGTGCATAAAGTAAAAAAACCCCAATGATTATGCTGTTGGGCCAGATTATATAAACCTGTTATATTATTGCAATAAGGACAACAGTGACTTGGCCTATGATAGTGGCTTTCTTGTAAAAATGGCACCATTTCAAATTTATGTTCTCTAGCTAAATGACTTTGTTGTAGCATTGACAAAGAAACAAACACAAGCCAAATGCAGTCAAAATTAAACACAAACAGAAACCTTAGCTGTTTATTTGCTGGGTAGAACCCAGAATGTTGTTTTTCAAAGAGCATTTATTTAATAAATGTGCTTCCCTGTATTCTTACTGCTTTTTCAATGCAAAAATTTTATCTTTAAAACTTTAAGCACATTATGTGTGTAAAAATATTTATGGACATGTAGCTTCTAACTGCAGTATGTGCAGTGGAGTAAAATCCTACTTAAATATTGATAATCCAAAGCTCTAGACCAAAGCACAGAGAATTCTTCTGTGTTTGGGAGATTGCCTGAGTAATAACTATGGTGGCTGTGAGTTTCTTTTTTTCTGCATTATTTTTCACCATCAGGAATCTCTCAGTTCTCTGAATCTTTCCTTCCTGATTAGTTGAAATGGGTTCTGTCACTTGTATAGGTGGGATAGGTTGCTGCTTCTTCTGCACACTTAGCATCTTGCAGTGGACCGAGAACAGCACTGATACAGCAATATCATCTGCAGCTCCAGAGGGGACAGAGTTTGCTCCTTTATATATTTCTTATTGCCTGTGTGAACATATTATTGTGGCATGTTTCACCAAGATTTGATTCAAGGCATAAAAGCAGAAAAAAAAACCAAATTAAAGGTGATAAAATTTAAACTATGTGAAAGCTTAACTAATTTCAGTTGTGGAAGTAATTTATGTAATTTCTGTTTGTGATTGCTTACATCTTTCATAAAAAATTTTCATCAATAAGATTGTTGGGAGCAAATTACGGAATTTGACAAACCTCAGAACTGTGTTATGATGGTCAGAAATGAAGTGCTGAGTGGCAGAGACTGTCAGTGTAAGAAATTGATTTCTGGGAACTGGGAGAGCATTTTATTTTTCCGTTCCCTTCATTTACTTTTATTTGGTGAGATTACAATCACACTTAAAGTGACCTGTAAGGGAAAGAAAAAGAAAGGTATGCCATTTCCCCCTTTTTTGTGTGTAAACAGGGAAGGGGAATACTGACTATTATATATATATATTTTAAATGTATGTACGAATTTCAGATAAACCTCAATAAGTGATTAAATTAATTTATACCACCATAAAAAAGTCTTGAAAGCTGAGCATCAAGATTGGAAGCCATGTTAGACACTGATTGACTCTTTTTATTAAGGAGTATTCAAGTTTAGTGTCAGACAAACGTGGGCTAAATGATGCATTTATCAAAGAATCAGCATACACCTTTGAGTTTTGAAATCTTGAAATAAGTATCTATAGCAGTCTTCAGGAATTCTCAAGTGAAGTAAGATAAGAATAGACATTGTATATCAAATATTTCTAAACAAGCAATGCAGTTATTTCTGAAGTCCTTTGAAATGAGAGCCAGCTAGACAAATCAAACACAATCTCAAAGAAGTCAACAGTTTCACTTCTTTATTTTCCTTTGTGTATAAAGTATATAATGGAAACAAAATGGAACAGCCTAGATGAAATACTCTTACAAAAATTTCACTGCTCTATGATGAGCCTTATCTTATTCCAGCCCTGTCCCATTGTATGGTGTTCTGTACAAACCTCTTCTGTCTTAGAAGATTACAAAACAGAAGTGAAACCTGGTACATCACCTGCTGTTTGAGGTGTACTAGTTGAAGAAACCACTGACCTCTCCATTCATATTTGGTATCAAACTTGGGACAGCAGTTGTGAACTGCGGGAAATGTCCTACTGGGATGGTGGGGCCAGAGCCTGAATTCTGCCAGAGGGGAGGTATGGCTTGGTAAAGAGAGTGCTTTATGTAGGGACAACAAAATAGAGAACTTGTAACTGGTGTATGAGTTACAGAAGGTGAGCCAACAAAACTTAAATATGTGAGACAGTTCTAATAGCTACATCTCTTCATGCTTTGTAATTATTGTGGGCAAGCCACAAAGGGTCCTTTTGTACTTCTGTTCCTGCAACATCCAGACTCAAGCTTCCTGTATACTTCCTTGTCATTGTTCCCTATTTCAGTTATTCTCTGTAGCCTATGCCATGGCCTCTGAGTGCACTCCGTGGTTGCTTCCCCGTTACTGTTTTTATTCTCCTATATGTGCAGGAGGTTATTCATGATATCATCTGCAGGCTGAGGCTGTTGTACTTGCTACAAGGCTGGAGTCCTCATTTGTGTCATCTACCCCCTTTATCACTTTCACTCAAAGCCACCAGGCACTGTCTGCTAGTGTCTGGGTACACAGCAAAATATGTAATTGGTGAGACAGTTAATTTCTGGTCTTAATTCCTTACAAACCAACCATCAAGTTGAGGATAATGTCCATTTCCCATGCCTAGTGGCAGGTTAAAGATTATTATATTAAAGGTTAGGTATAAGACTACCTTTCAACATAAAAAAAGAGTTAAGCTTCAAACCATACAATTTAGGTGTTTATAAGAACAGGCTCAGAAAGCATGTGTCGAAGACAGATGCAACATAATATTCATCAGAATTGCATTCCTGTTCAACATAGTAACCACCAGCTGCAGGTTGTGTGGATTATTCTGAACCCTGCTGAGCAGGAGGAGAGATGTTGGTGAGGCACTTCACTGCCAGATGGGGCCACGGGAGACCTTGCATGACAGCCAGTTGATCTCCTTCCCTTCACTGAGGTTTTTGCCCTGTAAGAATGAATAAAATTTTTGCAATAGCCAAAATAAATGACCAGTACAAGCCACACACTTTTTTTTTTTTTTTTTTCCTATAGTGAAATGCATTTCTGCAACCCACATTCCCTTCCCTGGGAATTGCCCCATTATTCCTATGCAGCAAACATGCTACAACTTCAGGTACTAGAGAACTAACACTCCTTAAGTGAGATATTATCCATTCCTCTAGACATCCCAGATCCTGCTAGCACCATATCTTGCCCTGATGTTTGATATGGCCAGGTAAGAAAGCATGAAATAGAAGCTATTGGGTCATCTGCAAGTTATCTCTAAATATGCAAACATTCCTCTAAATAATTTTCATGTACTATAATGCACAGAACTGCCAAAGCCATGGCAGCAATGTGCCATACAGAAAAAGAAGAGACAGCACAGTGCAAGGACATGCCGTCTCCTTCCCCTTTAGTTTGCTCTTCCTGTCCTGAAGTGACCTCTAATTTGGATTCAGCAGCACACAGTGTGAGAAGGAAGAGGAGGCTACTTTTATTGGCATATCCAGAAAGTGGGGGTATTTTGGTGGGTGCTATGATTCTTTTCCTTTCTGAACATAAGAAAGCCTTTTACCTCTCTCCTACGGTTGCTTTCTCTCCCTCTGTAGATATTGCCATTATCGTTACTCTAGTGAATGTCATCATTATATTTTTAAGTCATTAAAAAAGAAAAAAGAAAGTCTCTTCAGCAAGCTTAACATAACTGACTGAATTTAATTCAATTTTGCTTCTGTCAGACATGGGAAGTGCTATGTTGCCTAAGAAATAAAAAAGGGCAGTTTCCTTAATTTTTTTCTCCTTTTTTTTTTTGGTCAGAGTATGGAATTTGTAACTCTGGTTAGACAATGGCCCCCTCAGTGGCAGACACTCATTTCAGAGACAATAGACTTTGTCCTAACTCTGTCACTGTGGCCATATCAAACCATTATTGTGGCTGCAAACCAAGAGAAGAAGTAAGACCCCTTTTTATTATTGTTTTTCTATGTAGCCTCTGTAACTTGGCAGGGTTCTTTCAAATGTGATTCCACAAGTCTTAAATGCAACATATAATATTGTATTATTAACCTTGTATTTCGTAGCCCTTTGATATGATTCCCTTGCAAATGCTTGAAGTTTACACAGATCTATCAGGTAGCTTTAAATGCATTCTACAAAGAAACCTTAAATAATACAGCTACTTAAAGGGGTTTTCGTTTACACAGAAATTTAGTCTGCTAGCATATACCATCTTGAAGGAAAATGTTTTGTTTGTGTCCCAGAATTAATGTTTTGTTACTGATGGTTTGTTTTTTTTCTTTTATTGTTGTCATACAGCTCACAAAGAAATTAATTTTTACTTCAATTTATTTTTTGAGTGTTATGCAATTTTCTAGTAAGAGTGTAAACATTAACTGTGTCTATTCTTTTCATTTAGGCACCTTTGTTACTAAAGTAACAGCTACAGATGCAGATGATCCAGTTTATGGAAATAGTGCCAAGCTGGTTTATAGCATTCTGGAAGGACAACCTTACTTTTCTATTGAGCCACATACAGGTAGGTGACTCTGATTATGAATCCCCGGATTATGAAATGGTCTCAAGTTGTGCCGGATTGTTTAGATTGGATATTAGGAAAAAAAATTGTCACTGCAAGGGCTGTCAAGCACCGCAACAGGCTGCCCAGGGAAGCAGTGGAGTCACAGTCCCTGGAGGTATTAAAAGATAGAGCACATGGAGGTGTGGTTTGGTGGTAGACTTGGCAGTGCCAGGAACATGATGATCCTAAAGGTCTTTTCCAATCTAAAAAATTATATGATTCTATTTATACAAGTGACTGCCTCTCATGTGTTTTATATAATATACCTAAACAGGGAGGGTAAGTAGATGTCTGTCAGTAATACCAAGTTGGAACATATGTCTCACTTGTATTCCATCAGAGTCTGATCATGTGAAAAGACAAAGAAAAGTCTGCATTAATGATAATGAAAGCACTGGTGATGCTAATATAACAGAATTTACTAAAGCAAAACTGGAGGTAGTGAAGTGCCGTCTGACTTACAACTGATTGGGGATTGAAAGACTTGGCCTGAGGAATTTAATGAGCATAATTTAATTTTCAATATAAGACTATAGTATTTCCAGTTACAGAAAGTAGAGTTTAGCTTGGGAATTTTAGTGAATGTATCGTGTATTTTCAGTAAAAATTAATTTTCTTTCTTGATGGGATGGACTGGGGGAAAAAACACCATACTGAGTGTTGGTATGAAGATTTATTAGCAAGCAATTAGGATGACTTTATTTCTCTGTGGGTTTAAGGACTTGAAAGTAATCTGAAAAAACTGCCAATAAATCCATTCCCTCTTGTTTTCTGTACATATGTCGTATTTACAGCAAATTCATTTTGTTATATTTGATAAGTGTTTTTTAAAGTGATTTGATGCTATTTCTTATATTCTTTCACCTGTTACTAGAAACTATTTTTAAGCACTGTGAGTCAAGTATCTGTTATCTCCTAAAGAGGAGAAAACTGTAGCTCATTTTTAAACATACACAAGAAAATCTGAGTTTTTAGGACCATAAAGGATTAAATAGGAGTAAAAATTCTTCTCTTCATGCAGATTAACAAAATTATGAAATAAACGCTAGGAGAAATTATTTAAAGATGCTTTCGATAGATGAAGTGTGCAAAGTTTTCTCACCAACATTAAATAGAGTATTCGTAGACTCTTAAAAGTCTGGAAGTTTTTTAAATCTTTCTGGTGAGATTGCATGGAAAAAATTATTTCCCATTCCTAGAAATGTCCTAACTCGCAGGGACTTTAGGTAAATAGTATAGGTTGGTAAATATTAATAGATTGATGGATGAATCCATTAAAGTATTTTCTTCTGGTTGAAGTACATCTATCCTAAATGTGAACACAATCTCTGGAATGTGATTCACTATTTTATCTTATGCTCCATGTAAAGTAGAAGTTTACAAAGAATAACTTTAAAACAGCATAATGGAGAAACAGTCGCCTGTTTCAAAAGTAGGTATGTCAAGAGGCTGTTATTAATGAAGTCCCTTAGTTCATGCTGGCTGATTTGTCACAAGTCATTTGGAAATATAACTCTGTCACAAGTCAAAATATAACTCTATTTTGATAATAGGTATCAAAATATATGATTTGGTTTTCTTTAATGTTACAAATTATTGCATGCAGTAATTACTTGAGTTAGCTGTCTTAATTTGAGGGGTTTAGCTGTAAGCTTTTTCTCATTTTCTGCTAGAGCAAATCAGTGCTTTAGTATGGGAACACACCAGTTTTCACAGAGGAGCTCAGAAATGCGTTCTTGACTTACATAGAAGATTTTTCACTTCTTTCTCACAAAAGTAGCCTGACAGAAATATTCCAAATATAAAAAAAAATGTTTAATTTTACTCAGATCTATTATTTGTATTGCATGAAAGCGTTATGATTAATCCAATGAAATAACTAACTATTCATCACCTAGGAAAGTGATTTCTATTATGATGAAAGCCAGAGAAAAATCCAAAGCTTTTTGGTGAATCTGAAAATCATGATTCTTCTCCTGTTTCACTAGCATCAAATTTTCCCTCCTACCTTCCTTTCTAGTTACAAATATTCCTTCGAGTAGCAGTTCAGTTGCCATGAAAATGACATGTTAGTTTCTAAAGGGAATTTAGTCACAAAGAATTCAGCTGTGGTTTTGCCACAGTCCCTGGGTAAGTGGCTTCATATTACGGAGCTGCTTCTGAATTAGTAAGTGGCTTCAGATCCTCATTTTTCTAGACCTATAGAAGACATCGATTATGTTCTTCTCTAAACGGTTACAACTACATGAGTTTAAGTACTGAGGCCATACTTTGTTTCTTTGTTTCCCTATGTAATGGCCTTCATCTGTAGAGTAACTACCATTCTAATCTTACAGCTACTCACCAAAGAGTTTGTTAAATCCAGAGAGTATGCAGTTGTTCTATGACTTTAGATGGACCTATCCAGTGCTTGCAATGCTTTAAAATTTGCAGAATTTCCTTTTGTGTCTGACATGTGTCTTCATTCACTTAAAGAAATCTTAGACATCCATACTAAATGTTCAATCATGTAGAACCCTCCAGCATGTATTTGTTTAGGATATGTAAACAATAAATATATGTAAAAATGTAGTCATTAAGCAAACCAGATGCAGGTAGTTATATAGAAACTGAAGCTTTATATTACACAGGGTAAGAAAGATTGCTGTAAAACCCAGCAGCCTCATAGTGTGGTTCTGAAGAAAAATATTTTCAGGAAATGTAAAGAACTATGCAGAATAATTTCTTTCTTTGTTGTTTTTTTTTCCTTTTTTTTCATTTCTAGAATCAGAATTTTGGAGGAAAGGTATGAGCAAGGGTTTATTACATACAAGAGAGAGAGTTTTATAGGTTGTTACAGGCAGTCTCAAAATACCAACAGTATTATGGTAAGATAGCTACAATTTTGCAGTAGCTTGTGGCACTGTATATTTCACCTTTTAAAGGCAGTGGTGCATAAAACAGGCACACTTGTTTAGCAGCTATATAATTTGCACAGTAGTGCTGATACCAGGGACAGATAGAGTGGAAGGCAAAAAGAAAATGTCCAAAGCAAATAGAAAGTATGTAGATGTTTGACTGGTTTTTTTACATTTATCGAACCTTAGCAGTATGAACCATCACAACTCTTAGTAAGCTGGCCACAAAAACACATTATCTTACACATTTGTATGTAGTACTTTGGAACCTCATGTGAGAAGATGTTTGGGTACTATTGTGGCAGTGTACAAATTAAAACAGAACAGACAGGTATAGTAGTGTCTTATCCAAAACAAATCAAACCTGACAGTGATCCTCCAAGCATGGTAGATATTTCAGATTTTGGGGTTTGTTTGAGCTTTCTGTTGGAAGGATGTGGACGTTGTATAGCTACATTTTCTCTGTGGTTACATTTCAACAGTGTCCCTGCTAAGCTGAAAGTCTTTCCAAATAATTTGAAACACAAACTGTGTTTCTGAACACAGGTATTGTGTCTAGAATTGTGTCTTTCCCCAGATGGAATCACTGTTTTAAGAAATGGACTATGTTAATGGGATCCACTTCAGAATGAAAATATTTTCTGTCATTCTTAGGAGTGTATCAAATGCTACAAAAAGTGTAGCTACTTAGAGCTGAACTACTTACTGTTTTTCTAGATGACTGGCCTTTTATTAGCTTTGTTTATTAGAAATTAAAACTCGATTTAGATCTGTGCAGCTACGAGCACCAGTGCAGCAACAGATGCCTATAATTTCTTTTCATTTCCTGCCTGAGACTAAAGATTGTCTGACCTTGCTGCTTTGTTTTAATGATATGCTGGGAGCTGATCATCAGGAATAATCCGAGTCATGCCCCCTGATTCCTCTCCCTTCTGTAGTACTCTGAACAAAAAGAGGGAGCAAAGGTGTAGGATATGGCTTCATGCCTGTGGTAGTAAGGGTTGCTACACTTGAGGGTAAGTGTGAGGAAAACAGTTGCTTACTCTTCTGCTTTTATGTTCCTACCAACTTGACATTAACTAGGTGTAGTCCTTACCTGAATCACACTCTTGCTTGAAACACTGACATTACTTTCAACCTTGCTGAAACAATTCTATAGTGCTGGGTGCACAGAAATAAGTACTGGTAAGTGACCCATAAAGCAATAATTTTCCATTACCTTAGATGAAAAATGCATATACTTCTGCAATTCTAGTGTGCAAGTTCTTCTGTATGAGTTATTAGACACATGAAAGAAGGTAATTGAGACATTATTTTTCATTCAGTGCTCTGAATATGGCATAGGGTAAATGCTTTTCTGATGGCATGCTCTGAATATTTTTCACTTTTAATAGGTGAATTTTGTGGATAGAGAGTAAATATAAATAATACATTACAAAAATACATATTCAGATTTTCTATTAGAGGCTAAACTTACAATGTGATAACATCAGATTAGTAACAGAACTCATGGTGAACCAATATGTTGTCCATAAATCATTATTGTTACATCTGACTGACTGATGTCAGGTTTCCTGACTTGTATGTTTTATTTATATAGGTAGCAGGTTGTATGTATTTTCTCATAATCCAAATAACGACAGTCAAAATGCTGGGGAAGGGTGTCCTTAATACTGCTAAAAGTAGCTAAAGTATACTTCTCATTCTTAAGCTTTTCCAAGGATATTAAATCATGACTGTCAGCTTTAAAATAAGATTATCATAATGGAATGTAATATCAAGTGACACTGTGTTCTACAATATAGGAATGGCAGAGAAAATAAGTTTTCAGCTGTGTCTGACTTATTTACATTTCACATGAACTTAATAATGTCACTCCTACACATATCTGGAATATGGTTACTGAACAAGGCAAATTACGCCCAACACCCTGCTGCAATGGCAAACACATTGTCTTATTCAAGCATAAGCACTTACTTTATATGAAAAAACGGATTTTAAACCCTGCCATCTTGGATATGGTCATTTGGTACAAAGCCAAAGTTCAATTTAGAAAAGCTAAGTTGAATAGAAGAGTCAGGATACATAGAAAACTAAAGACTCTCTTAATACAGTGTGGATAATTTGTGAGAGTGAATAATTTATTTTTTTTTTTCTATACCTAGCTTTAGCTTTCAGGTGAAAGTGCACATGCTGTAATCAACAGAGCTTTTAATGATTCGGTATATGACCCTCTCTGGACCACGGTTTTGAAGCTTGTGGTTCTGAAATCAGAACATAAATGAGTCGGCCTAGGGGGAATGAAAAGAGCATTCACCAGAAGTCAGGGTTTTTTTTTTTATTTTAATTTGCAGTCTTTATTATCTTCTTCATCTAAGCCTTGAAATACAGTCCAGCAGAATAAAAACAAAAGGACAGATTACGGCAGCTTTTGAGTTTCAGACATGTTTGTGATGTTAAGGACTACTTCTCCTATCTGGTCGTTAATGTCCACTTCATTAGCTTTAGTACATATCAATGATAGTGGAAGCTGCCCTCAGAATATTGCATGTAGTACTGATGAGACGCGTCATCACAAAAAAACTACTGAAATGCTGAAGAAAGTTCAAAGCAGGGTAGCTAAGGTGAGAAGAATATTACTTATAATGAAAGATTGATTGAACTTAATTTGTATAAACTGGGTAAGAGGTGATTAGAGGAGGATATGAAATCACTGCACAAATATTTGAGAGGTGTTAATAAAAGAGAGGCACAGGGACTGTTTCTGTAATAACTCATGATAAAATGATAAGGCAGCATTTTCAGACGAGAGAAATGGGAAAACAGTTTTGATACAGGAAGTAATCTGCAAGTGTAAGGGGAAAGTAATGAGCTGCTAGGAACAGAACTAACGCATGTTCAACAAAGCCTTTCTAAATAGTTCAGTTTCCAAATAGTTTAGATTTAAAGCCGCATGGGATTAGTGTAAAGAACTTGTCTGACAGAGCTGTTGGAGCAAGTCCAGGGGAGGGCCACAAGGATTAGGGGGCTGAAACAGAGCACCTCCCCTGTGAAGACAGGCTCAGAAAGTTCAGGCTTTTCAGCCTGGGAAGAGAAGCTGCATGAAGACCTCATAGCAGCCTTCCACTATCTGAGGGGGGCCTACAAGGATGCTGGAGAGGGGCTCTTCATTAGGGAGTGTAATGACAGGTCAAGGGGTAATGATTTTAAACTAAAACAGGGAAAGTTTGGGTTAGATATAAGGAAGAAGTTGTTTACTGTGAGGGTGATGAGGCACTGGAGCAGGTTGCCCAAAGAAGTGATAAATGCTCCATCCCTGGCAGTGTTCAGGGCCAGGTTGGACACAGCCTTGGACAACATGGTCTAGTGTGAGGCATCCCTGCCCATGGCAGAGAGGTTGGAACTGGGTGATCTTAAGGTCCTTTCCAGCCCTAACTATTCTATGATTCTGTGATTCTGTGCCATTAGTCAGAGCCTGGATAGAGCTGCTGCTTTCTAGCTCATTTTACTAGCTAATGCTGAGGTGACATAGAATAATATATATATATATTTTCAAAATAGAGTATATTGCAAAATACTATTTTGAAAATACTATATGGTATTTTGAAAATACTATAATAATTGTGTGATAAGTGTACTGTGCAACCTTAGGAGTTGTATTAAGGTGTTTGTATGGAGATGTTTTGGTTGTTCTAAGAGTTGGCTTGGTCACAGCCCATTAGGAAAGACAGTTGTATTGACAAACTGCTAGTGCAGCAGACCTGAGGGTCGGTCATACAGTTTTCACTTAGATGTATAAAGGACAACTATTACGGATAATGTATGTAGGATTGGGTCCTTCAGTAGCAACAGGAGTGGTCTTTTCTGATTAATAAAGAAATTACAAAATCACTGCAGAAATGTTTGAAAACAGTTATGATGGTCTGTAGTTGGTAGAGACAAGTGGCTTGAGATCAAGACAGATTGGCATTTGAAAAAAGGTGATTTCTGCTTCTAGAGTTTATCTAGTAATAATAGTAACACAAAAGCTGATGCTACACATTTCTTGCATTTCAGAGCAATACCTCTGTCATTTTAGAAAGCTAGTGAGATAGTTAGGACTTAATCTATTTTCCTTATGCTGAGTCAGAAAAAAGGCTACATAACTAAAGAATGTTGTGCTTCAAGAGACTGAATTAGAGTAATTTGAATTACACAGCTGAAGTTGGAAAGCATCTGAAAATGAATCCAAGGCTACTTCTGTAAAGTGTCTAGTATAATGATACGTATTAGAAGATCATTACAAATAAAATCCTAAGGGAACAAAGTCATAAATGCAGTGCAGAATGTTTATTTATCACATTCATTCTCAGTTGGTAAGAGGGTGATCGTCTCACTATGTCAGAGAAGCTTGATCCCAGGGAATGGCTGGTAAGTAGAGATGAAAGCTGTTTACCTATACAAGTTCATCTTGAATTAGAAAGGCAGCATCATAATAGATGTTACCTGGACAAATTCTATATGATATTCTTCAAGAAGAATATATGTAGAGGAAGGTAGGTAGTGTTAATTCGTGCACTAAGGCAAACTTGCAAGATCTACTTCAGAAGCAAGATCAGAAAACATAAATATGGAAGTAGTATGGCTGAAAAAGAAAATACAATAGATAGGTGGTTGCACAAGAACAAGAGAATAAAACTATATTTGACCTTCATGTTACAGTTTAACAGGAAGGCAGGCAGTACCATCTTCTCCATTCAATTTTTAAAAATACTCATGTTAGTAAAATATGTACATCTTTGGCCTCTCACAAATACATATATGGTACAGAATCACTCCACATAAAATGCTGCGCATAAAATGCTATAACATAGAATTCAATTCCTCACTTCATGATTATTTTTACTGTGGCTGATGTCTTTGATCTGAAATACATCTACATCTGAATGTAGTTCAGACAACTCCTTGAATTGATATTTTTCTAGAAACTGCAGCGAACTTTGGTAGAGACTGAAGATATTTTTCTTGTCTTGCTAATGTAGAAATCCTGAGGTATTAGAACTAAATAAGAAATGAAAATATTTGATAATAATTTTTATTTTCAAAATCATTATTTTTGTGAAAGGTAGATTGAATTAAAAGTAGTGGATCAGTATTCCTGTATGCCACCATGCAATTTTTTTAATTTTCAAGAAAGTTAGTTGTGCTGTATTAATTTTTTTTTTTGGAATTATGGTATGGTTTTGCACAGATTTCCAAGTGAACCTTTTTTTATTGACTGCTAAAACATCACTAAAGTCAGTGTGCTTTATGGGAATACAAAGAATGCATTTCAGGGGTCTCTGAAGAAATTATAAGATTGATTTTTCAGGAGTTTGGGCCCTAAATGACTGTTATATTTAATAAAAGTCTCCACCAGGATTTTAGCACAGAAAGAAGATCAAAGCAATTACTTATGTCTTCTAAAATGAAGAAGGAAAAGTTGACATAGCAGGAAGTCTTCATCAAAATGTGTGAGATGAATGAGATGCTTAAGAAAGGCTTTTCAAGGCCAGATTCTAATTTTGCATAGTGCTTCCTTGGTTTTGTTCCATGTTCTCAATTATTATTATGTGTAGTTTTATAGTGTTACCATAAAAAGCTCATTATTAAAATGGAGAGGAAGGCAAAAAGTGAAAAACAGATCCTTATTTCTATAGCTCCTTTTGCTTCTCTTCTTTCTCTTCATCAGCTATAGCCTCTGACACATTGCTGCTTTTCCCCTGATCTTTTTCAGTGTGAGACAGTGTATATTCTTCCAAATCGGTTTTTGAAAGTAGTCCACAGGGGTGCATTTTAACCGATTCTGGTTGTGAGGCAGATTGTGCAAATTGCTCAGTGTGTGCATTTAGGACCACTGTAAAAGTAAGTCCCATTCTGCAGCTGTTTTATTTGCTATTGAGCAGTGTGACACCAGTAACTGCTTAGGAAAAGCAACTCAGCCAAAAAAGAAAAAAAAAAGTTACTTCCAACGCTACAATATTGAGTGTGTTTTCATTCTTTGAAGAAATAGAATGCTTTTTGATTTCTTTACCTTCCAACCCACTTCCTGTTGTTTCCAGCTTTAGATAGAGGGTCTGTAGCCAAACTATGATGCAGGTATCTACTCAGTGATTGCACTACATGTCCATCAAATATTTTCATAGGACTAAGTATTGTGAAATATTTTAGAATAGAGAGAATATTTTTATGAATAAAGAGAAAGCCTTATTTTACACAATGTGGATGTAAGAGACCTCAAGTAAGAATGCAGTTGAGTGCCCTTGCCTCAAAAAGGATCGGGTTTATCCCTTCATATTCTCAAAAGTTTTTTTGATAGGTTCTTAAAAACTCGCAGTAATGGAAATACTGAAAATTCTTCAGACAGCCTTCTGTCTGTACTTACCTTCTCTTTCAGAAAGTGTTCCCTTAATGTTTAACTGAAATCTGTCTTGCTGCAATTTAAACCCATTTCATGGTTTATATTTTAGGCCCATCATTACTTCTTTTATCCCCAGTGGAAAAGGAGAGTAGCTCCCAGTAGTTTTTATGTATTTGGATGTAAAGTCTTTACTCACACTTCTCTAACTATATAAACCTCAGTTTTTCAAAAGTGGATACACTTCCAGGTGCAGCCTTACTAGCGTAATCCCTACAGTTCTTCCATATAACATATTAGCTATTTTACTAGGAAATGTTTAAGCGTTTTTATCAGCAAAACACTGTTGACTCATATTCAGCTCTTTTTTGACTCCACAGTTGTTTCTGTCTTGTGAGTCATCTGCTCTGTTGTGATTGTGCAGTTAATTGCTTCACCCGCACAAAATACTTTTATTTGCCACATTGAGTCGCATCCTGGTTTTTTAGACCATCCAGTTTGTCAAAATTGTTTTGAACTCTAATCATGTTCTTCCAGTACTTGCAATGGCTCCCAACTTTGTGTCATCTGAAAGGCTCAGTAAGTTCTTCCTCTCTTCCATCATTTAGGAAATACTGAAAGATGCTAGAAGCAGAACAAACCCTATGAACCACTTCATCCATCTATCCGCTTTGACAGTAAGCCATTGATAACTGTTCTGAGTATAATCTTCCAACAAGCGTCTATCTGCCTTACATTAGTTTGCAGTAATTGTCATCCCACACTTTTAAACTACTCTCCTGTTTGGCACATATAATTTTCATTCATCATAGCATACTGAAACTGATTATGTTTTTATTCTCAATTTGTTTCTGGGTTGAAGTAGAGCAGGTTGAATGTTCAATGAGTTAATGTTCTGTGTACTGGATCCATATTAGTATTTGGTGAGCCTGAATTGTTTTCTAAAAATAGATTGAAAGTTTCAGGACTTCCTGTGAGCTCAGACTGAGAACTGGTGAATAAAGCAAAAGAACAAATATATATCCTTGAAATTCTGTATGTTTAACTCTGCCAGTCTGTCTTTGTCTCAATCTCATTATTAAGGTAAGGATAGAGTCTTTATTTTTTAATTTGCTTCATTAGAGATACCAACACTTCTTTTTTACAGATCTCCATTCTATAGATTCTGAATATGGAAATACTAGTGGTAATAATCAGCCTCTCTAATTTGGATGTATTTGATGTTTAAAAACTTCTACTCCTCTTACAGTAATTAAAACAAGAAACTTCTTTTTAGCTTTTTATTGTGTTTGGATTTGAAACTTGACGGCTCCAATTTTTTGCTTCTGTCAGATGGTTTATAGGCTGAGAAAGCAGATAGGAATATGTATAAAATTGACAGAACAGGTTGTGTTAGTATCTTTATACAGAAAAGCACCCCAAATTTTATGTCGTAAAAGTTAGAAACTGTAATTCTGATTTAGGCACTTTTAAAGGTATTTGATCTTCCTGATATCTTTCAAATCGTAGACAAGGGCTAGACTGTTCCATACATTAAGAAACAAATTAATACACGGTCTAGGAAAAATCATCACTTTCTTGAAATAATTAATTTGTCTCAGAGAAAACTGCAGAATACAAAATGTGGCATCTTATTCAAGTCATCTGTAGGCTAGACTTAACTATGTAAATTAGATAAAAGAAATAATAAGGCAAACAAGGGAAATGCTACCTAAAAATTGTAATGGGGAAAAAAGTTATAGTAAGCTTAATACAAACCTCTTTGAAATACAGTTTCATTGATAGTTGGATCAGCTCTATAAATGAAAAAAAATCAATGTGGGCCAAATTCTGATACCCTAAGCTTGCATTGGCATCTTTTTTATGAGTCATCTCATCTATATTATTCACAGAATTATTCACAGAATGCATCATTATTATTCCTAAATAGTAAACTGATCAGTCCAAACCAGTCACAACTGTCAAATGCTTTTAAAAATAAGTATTATTTACTCTCCTTACCAAAGCTGTTATGGAGGGAATGGTCCTACTCTTCCACTGAATGTATTTTGCACCTGTCACATCTGATAAATGTTTATTATTACCTTCTGGGTTTTAGTGTTGCCTTGTTTTCATTAAAAAAAATTAACAGAAGCATGTTTTCCAGTGTTCTGCAGAATAACTTGTGTCCCCTCCTATAGATGGCATAGAGTAGTTAAATTACATGAATGTTGTGCTTCAAGGTTGCTTCATAAACTGTTGTGAAGAAAGCTTCATGCAGGGGCTGCCTGTCCGTTTCCTTGAGAGCTGGTTTTGGGCTGAGGCTCTGCTGCTGGCCCCTGACTGTGCTACATCTGCTCCTGGGCTCATATCTTCTGGGTTCTGACACAGACCCAGACTCTCCAGCTGTTTCCTGCCCTGGCCTTATGCCTGCCTTGTTGCTGTGTGATTGTCGGACCATGGCTCAGCCTGGCCACAGCCTCGTCACTGTCCCTGGGTCTGAATGGGACTCCGACACGCCACTGTGCAGTGTGGCTCCGTGGTCACTGCTCCTGCCTGCCACGTTTCCACACTCTACTTCACCCCTATCTGCTGTGCAGTTAGCCTTGCTGCTCTTAACACCGTTTACCCCATGTTGGAATGAAAAATCACAGATAATATATCAAGTTCCTTGGGAACAAGAGATTACTCTGGCTTGGCAGTTGTAGGCATAAGATAGAGGTTTCATTTTTATCCAGAATTATATTTATAAAATATGTAAGACACCAACCAAAAATATTATATGGAAATCATTTACAAAAGCATAGCTTACATGACTGTTACTGTGCTACATATGGTGGTTTATGTAGCAAGTACATTGGATTTCTTTGAATGCCTTTCTCTTACCCCCCTTGCTCCCAGCTTGGTCCTGTACTCAGCCAAGAAGAGGTCTGATCAGATTCATAGTAATACAATATTAAAGATAAACAGATTCTATAATTTACTAAAATTTATTTATTCACCATAAATACATTAATAGATAAACTCAGCATTTCAGCCAGAGTGCCATTTCCAAGAAGCTTGTTCAATAGAAACTATGCCATGTGAAAGAAAAAGAGCTATCTGATGTCTCCACAGATATGCTAGTCTCAACAGAGAAATCAAACGGAGCAGATTCACAGTAAGTATTGATTGACACCTAAAAATTCCTGACAATACTTTAGCAAAGAATAGGCTAAAATAAACCCAAAACCAACAGTGTGAGAGGTAATGAAATGTACGATCAGGCCCAGTAACAAGAATCTATGATCCAGGGTGTGAATTTGGCCACTCTATTCAATATGAAAATCTTAACAAATATACAGTACAATATAGAATTCCTAACTCCTTTTTTCAATGACTTGCAAAGACTTGGCAAGTTACTGTCAACGTCTGCCCATTAACCATGTCCTTCAGCTCTGTGAGTTCAGGCCCATGGAAAGAGAACACTCTTCTTTATGCTTCATAAGAACCCTCAAGCATTATGGTTTAAAGGAACCACTGCAATGGTGTATTCGATTCCCCTCAGGCCCTCTTACACTTCACTTAACCGCTAAGATAATTCAGTAACTTGAACTGTGTGCTCTCTTTTCACAGACAAATGACTTCTTTTTTTTTTTTTTTAATATAATTCAGAAACAGGATTAAAAGAAAAAAAAAAAGCTGTATTTTAATTTAGCATTTAGAGATGTTTCCCCTAGGCTTAGTGGGACTTCTTCAGTTGCTTATTATCTTTTTATTATGGTGGGCATTACTAGACTGTGATGAACACCATTTAAATTTACCATTAAGCAATTAGTACTGAACTTTCTATATTGAATGTTGTGAATATAACAGCACGTTACAGGTGAAGAAGTTTTGGAAAGAAAAAAAGATTTTATTATTCCTTCTGTTAGATGTCTATGAAACCTATAGGAGTTTGCAGTGGATCTGACCCCCGGTTTAATTGGACTGTCCCTTGCACATGCCTTCCTGCTAGCCCACTGACGTTTTGCATTTTTATACACTACAGATCATTTTACTTCTCTACTTTTAAAAACTTCTAACCTAATAAAGTAGGTGGTAGCAGCTTACTGAGATTATTGGCCAAAAAGTGGCCCTCCTGGAGCAGGGACAGGGGAGTGACTGCAGGATTTTGCAGTACTGGTGACTATGCTGAAGGACACACTGGAAGACATGCTGTCATTCTCTAGTAGAAGTTCAGGTGCTTGATTTAGGACTTAAAGGAGCAACTGTATCCTGCTTTATATTGAAAAGCTGGTTAAATCATAGTTTGGAGTTTAAAATAGTTGAAACAATCTGACAGAAATGGTTAACAGTGTTTACAGAGTAAGTTTCCTGTGTGGTTTTCTTCTGTTCTTGAATTCTGTGGGGAAGTGATGGATTTCTATGGGAAGTAGGACAGAAACCAAAAAGTTTATCAGGGAAAAAAGTGCAAACATTAATATATATCACATGTATAATTAGTTCTTGGGTTTTGGACCACAATTTCATCACACTTTAATTAAATCGAGGTAGGTGACCTCTAATATACTATTTTGAAAATCTCAAATTCTTCTTTATCCTTGGTACAAAAAGACAACTTAACTGGACCTTACATAGGTCAAATTTTATACGAACATTTATATGCAGCCATAAAAATATCTGCAAAACTGAATTTAGTTCTGTACCTGACATTTTTTTCCCCTCATTATTGTAGCTATAATTAAAACAGCTCTACCCAACATGGACAGAGAAGCCAAAGAAGAATACTTTGTAGTCATCCAAGCAAAGGACATGGGAGGACATATGGGTGGACTGTCTGGAACTACAACAGTGACAATTACACTCACTGATGTCAATGACAATCCTCCAAAGTTTGCACAGAGTAAGTGCCATTATGTGTATGTGTTCTGTATAAGAAAGTAATATAGTGATTGTGGGGGTTTATCAAGCTCTTACCTTTATCATCATATTGCCTGGCTTTGTAATGTAATTTTAAAAAGTGTAGCTGCTACTAGAGAAAGATTAATAGTCCTCTGCCTTATTAAGAGCTTAGGAAAGAGGGATCAGTGAACAGCTCTCTGTCTTCCTCGTTACTCTTCTTATATGCACACAAAAGGACTTGGGGGTCTTTTTTTCATTTATTTATTTGCTTTTGGTACAGTTACTTCTAAGTGCTAGTTTTAGTTGCTGTTATATATGTTTCCATCTCATGCAAACAAGTGACACCACAAGTAAAAGAAGACATATAAAAGTGATAAAAAAAGAAATAAAGGTTTGACTAATTAGGTAATAGTGACGAAAACAAAGAAAATAAGTCTGAGTGCAGATAATTGATGATCTTTAATTCAAAATCCATATTTACTACTGTGGTTCCAATGTATATCTTGCTGGGCTAGGTTAAAATGATTTGGCATGCTGCTGAGATTCTCTACAAGAAATAGGCTACAGCAAATTGTAGCCTATTTCAAGGATGAAGGCAAAAAAGAAAAAGAAGAGGGAAGAGCATAATGACTGGATCAATTTTATTTGGAATAGGTGCAATATAATGTACTATTAGAAACTAATCTTTTTATCCAGCTTCTGAAAAACTGAAGTTGTAAGGTATTAAGAGTCTGCTTGGGGGCTGGAGAATGCTCATATCTAGACATTTTATCATTTTTACTTTATTAGAAGCATGTTTTTCTAACAAGGTACTTATGCACAAAATGTAAAATTGATTCTTTCCTGCGTACATAGGACCTGAAGTCCAGTTTTGCCCTGTTCTGAAGACACAGAGTAAAATAGGTTTATACCTGTAATCGGCATGTGATAAGTACTCTCCTATAGTCTTGAAAATGCACATATAGATAAAAAGAGAGGAAAAATATAAATAGGCAGAAGATAAAGCTTAGTTGCAAAAGGTATTACCTCATCTGAGAGATTTTTAACAAATAAGCATGCTGTGCACAATAAAAGGTCTTCTCTCATAAGTGCCTAATTTTTTACTTCAGATCACATTGTATTACTTGCACTTGTGTAGTAGTGTTTTCCAACATATTATGGCAATTTCTCTAATAATGTAAACATTTTAGATGAGACTCCTGGCTGAACCATATCACCAGAATGCAGAGGGACATTTCTTTTATACTTGCAATGTACTGTAGCTCTAACTCAGTGATTACAGATCTACTTCTTCCAGCTTACCTGGCTTTTATACTTGTATCAGCACTTTTCCGTTTCAAAAAGCCTTTGCCTGCCAGTATGAAAAAAGCTGATCCAAAAATCAGGAACATAACTGGTACTAATTGGTAGATTT
>NW_009917682.1:13979-26355 GCF_000696875.1 Nestor notabilis | reverse complement strand
CAGGAATCACAGGAATGAATGCATACAGAGAGGAAACTGTACTTTCCCTGTGCAGTTTATTCATGTCCATTCTCCTGTAATTTGGATACAGTGACACACTGGGTAGCAAGAGGTAGACTGCATCACATATCGCTGAAATATATTTTCCCTGTGGAAAATGTAGATTAGTTTTCCTTCAACAATGAGTGATTTGCTTTCTTTGAAGTCGTTATAGCTGGTACTTTCCAGTGCAGACTTCAAGCTACCATCTAGGAACAACCACCCTGTTGTAAATGACCATTAGGCAACTTCATTATAAAAAAAAAAAAAGCAACCTGCATGTACTATAACTTTGTATTATTATGTATATATTGCATTTAATGAGGATGAGCCAGAGTAAATATTGTAGCTGGATATTATTACAAATTCTGCCATTTAAAACTAAGTGTTCAACAGCATGCTGGTAGCATTGCAGATATTAGTCATGACTCTGGCCTTATACAAGAGCTGATCAAGTCTTCAACATTTTTTTACACTGTTGAAGCATGGGTTGCATTTGCCTGGAAAGGAAAATAAGAAAGGATCAAACTTACAATAGAGCCTAACCAGAATGAAATAGAAATTCATAAGATGTAGTACATGCTGCTTTCACAATAAATTGTAATGAACTCAGAAAGCAGTGTGTTTTATCGGTTGATTGTTTCCAGGCAGGACAGAAATGTATATTTATGGTTTGATTTCAAAGAGTGTTAGCCTCCTGGGTTTTAGAAATGAAAAAGATGAACTTTCGCTACTTCTGTGATCTCTTTGAAATAAATTCAGAGGCATTTTATAAGTCACAGAAGTTTTTAACCTGGCAGTTTACCATAGGAATGTACTGAGAAGAACTCTGCACAGCTGAAAACTAGGGGTTTTCAAAGATGTGTAATGGGGATTTTTCGTCAATTCTGCACTATGACTCCTTGACAGGACAGTTTGTAATTCTTGACAGGAATTTGTGTGAAAGAGTCATAATAGATTTTTTTTTACAATGTTTTGTAAACTATCTCAGTAAATCTGAGAGAAAAATATCAACTTAAACATGCAATAAACTGTGTGTGGAAATTTAACCCACAAAATGTGGACAGCAGTATAAATTACGAACACATAATGTAGTCTCCTGAGGCACTTGATTGCTTTGGCTGCTCATTGTTTGTGATCCATTATGAATATTCTTGAGGAATCTTGATGGTCACCAAATAATCTCTAAAAAGAAAGCCTAGAGACATTATAGAAAATATAAAATCACTTGGGGACAAACTGTATGTACAACTAATATAGGTATTTGTGAATTCCTCACAGTTTACTTCCTTTTTACAACTGTTACTCCTGCAGTCAGGCTACAAACAGTTGAAGCAACAACTCCAGAACATTTTATTTTTAGAAAACTACAAGCTGCACATAACAGTAAAAACTGCACATTGTCTTAGAACTGTGAGGACAGAAAGGAACAAGTCCAGAACCCTTTGTCGAAGACTATTTTAATGGTGTCATCTGCTACCCCTGTATTCCTTTTGACTATTTTAGCTACTAAATAGTGCTGCAGTTGATTAAATCAGATATTAGCTGTGTATATTATAAGTGTAAAATACCAAGAGGTAAAAAAAATAAGGTTTTCTCGTAATAATATGCTTATTTAAAATAGTGTATTACAAGTACTAAATAGATTTTTGACACTTCTTATGTCAGAAGGATTGAAGCAAGTATAAATAAAAAGAAAAATGATGACAATTTGATAGGTACATTCTAGTGGATTTTATTCTAACCCTATAACCAAATAGTAAACACAGTAATGATTGCTATGAAAAGTTATTGTTTCCTTTAAAACAAAAGTATTGGGAGTTTCCTTGAATGTTTCTTAATTAGTTTCTTACCACAAAAGGGAGGTGGAATGGGTTAAACAGATCAAACCAAATCAAATTTAAAGGGTCAAAAAAACTGTAAAGAACTGAGATTATATAAGGCATCTTTGAAGTATTAGAATGATTTTCTACAGAGCAAAAACAAAGTTTCATAATTGTATTCTAACTACATGTCTGTAAATACAACTGTAACTTCTACTGCAAAAGTGTCTGTAGTAGAGAACATTGAATACTTTCAGTGTTGAAAGTAGTTTAATATTTATGTTAGCCAACACTAAGTATCCCTGCAAGGAAGAAGGATACTACTGTCATAAAAAGAACATTCACATATAGTAAATGGAATATTATGAGGAACACATTTTGCTGCTTTCAGTAAACAACTTGTGTAAATGTGTTTTGTATCAGTTGCGCATCTGAAGAGTTTGCATTGGGAAAGTATCAACAAATGAAGACCACGGGAGAGATACTGGAATCAGGTGTAATATTTAGTCTTTTCCTCTTATTTGTAAGGTCTGTATCACTTCTCAGTAATGGAAGATGTTGCTGTTGGTGAACCAGTAGGAAGGGTGAAAGCAAATGACCTGGATATTGGAGACAATGCTAAATCATCCTATGATATTATTGAAGGAGATGGAATGGATATATTTGAAATTACTACAGATGCCCAAACTCAGGACGGCATTATTAGAGTGAGAAAGGTAAATGGTATCTCTGTTTAAAACAAATGTTTATTGTACAAACAAATACCCATCCAGACTTTACTCTGCTATAAGATGCTGGATTTTCAAGGATTCTTTTATCTATAGGTGAAGTGTCAAGCCAGTGAAGTGATAAAAAAGGGATGCATTAGCCATATCCTTCAAAATTGCCATTTAGGTGACAACTGGGGAGACATCCATAGGAGTATTTTCAGTGCTGGGTTTTCAGGTGGTCAAATTGTGCAGGTTTTACTTCCTTGGTTCCAAAGGGGAAGAGTAGATTAATATCTGCTTTCTTGGTGGTGTAAATTCCATAAAATCTTGGCTGAGTATTAATCAAATATCTTTTCTCTATGATTTGGTTTGCTGAATAGCTGGTCAAATACTGTTCAGAGAAAAAAAATAAGTCAGCGTTTTATATGAATTGCCTGATGTGTGAGCAGCTTAGTCTTCCACCTCTTCTTATGTTGAACTCTCTTTACTCAATGAATGGTGATTCCAGTGTGCCTTATCAGGGAGATCAGTACTGTGCAAAATTTGGGCCCTAAAGAAGGCTACAACTCTGTTACCTTTTCTATGTTTGTACAGTTTGATGTATGCAAGGTGATAGGTATTCACATGTACACAACAGAAGGACTACCTAATTACATACAGAAATATGGGGTGAGACAGCATACCTAGAACAAAACTTGGCTAGTAAAGTCAATGAAACATTTGCAGATTTAAATTTTTATTGTTTTCTGGAGAAGAAAAAGAGAGCCAATTCTCATGCTGTGTTCCAAGGAAGGATATGAATATAACTTATAGCAGTGGCATTGAACGTTTTAAATATGTAGCACAGAGCATTCTAAATGAATCTTTGTTTTTAAAAAGGAAAAAAAAAAAAACCAAACAACAACAAAAAAGAGAAAAACACAATCCCAAAACATCAAAACATGACACTCCAGTGAAAAAAAGAATTTAATGAGTACAGATAATTAATATTCAACTTGTATCTGTTATTAAAGACACCAGGAGGAGTGCCTGTCAAAAGTTTGTATTCTATGTTTCTCACTGAGTAGGTCAGTGCTGTAGACGTATAATAAGGTGATGTATATTTATCTAAATTTAGCTCTGTTTTCCTAAAGAGAAAATTATGATATACATTCCTGATCTTCCTTACTGTTATTTATTGAATGCTGTGGCCTCTTTTGTAAACTAAGGCAATTAGCCTTTTGCCCCAGTTCCCTTAGCTTCATTTCATAACTGAGTCTCTAACATAATGTTGTTTCATATATTCATTTTGACAGCAATAATAATTTTGGTTCTACTACAGTAGATGATGTATGGTGGGTACTGTTCACCAGCAGATTTTCTCCAGCAAAAATTCATGGGTTTTAGACAATGCAGAGTAAATTCTCAATATGTTATTCTGATTAAGCATGACTAACTGTATTGGGGTGCTGTCATTTCTGTAAAGCAAATGAAAGGTAATTGAAAAAATGATACAGGAGCTATGATTGGCAAATTGTGAATATGCTGATTTATATATCACCATTCATAATTACAAAAGCTTACTAATTTAAGAGCTGCTAAAGAAGCAAGGTTTTCTAATGTTTACTAGAATTTGTGAGAAAGAGCAAATCCCATTAGAACTTGATTCATACCTGAAAAAAATCAACAGAATTTGAAAGTACACATATTGAAGGCTTTGACAGACTTCCTGAAGTTTCCTATTTGTGCTCTTGCTGGTATTTGCATTGCAGATTCAGAGTTTCTGTGTCCTTTCCTTTTTATCCCTGGGACATTGTAATGCAAATCTTAATACCTTTCCAATGCTTGGCAATTTGCATCTTTGAAATCTGAATCATTGTGAGACACAAGAGAATTACATAGTGAATATACTGATGTGCTTCAAGACACAAACTTGAATCTCCTACAATGAGAAATTCTACCATTCAAAAGTATCACAGATTTGGGTTTTATTTGGTATTTCATTCGTTTAAACCCATTGTGTTTTCACCTTTTATGTTTTTAACATGGAACTGCAAAATAGTAAAAACAATGGTGATATGGCAGGTGTATCAATAGAATAAAGTAGTTGGTTTCATGGTTCTCTTTCTGGAAAAAAAAAACATAAACAAACCACAAACAAACCAAAATACCCACAAACTAAAACAAAAGAAATAGGAATTGGTATAGTTTTAAGAAATTCCTGAGAGATATCTACCTAAATTACCCCATAAACAGAAATGTGCAATATATGTGCAAACCTGACGTCCTAGTAGTATTGAAGTACTTTCTTATATGATCAGCTCCACATTTTTCCACATAATGCCTCTCATGTCCAACAAATAGTAATTGCTAGTTCTTTGCATTTCTCACCTTGTTCTGGAAGAAACAAATATTTATTCTTTGTGGAGCTAGTATAATTTTTTTTTCTTATCTCCAACTAATAAAGCACTGATCAAGTGCATGATTAGTATGCAAGTTATGTCACCACCAACAAATTTGTAGTATTTTTCTGATACGTAATTGTAATGGTATGATTCATAAGAGAGACTATTTGGGTATATTTTTTTGTGAAAAGCAAGAAACAAGTCTTGTTTTCTCTGAGGCTGGTTAATAAACAGACATCAATATATGCCTAGAAAATTTACAGGTTGGATTTCTGGGAGTGGGAAGTGATTGCATTAAAACTCACTGAATGTGCTTAAATGCACATAACTTTCATCCATCAGCATTATATTCACTTGTTCTTTCTCTGTGGCCATTAGTGAAAAACATTTGTCTTTGTCATTCTTAACAGCCACTGGACTTCGAGACCAAAAAATCCTATACTCTGAAGGTAGAAGCAACCAACATTCATATTGATCCTCGCTTCATCAGTGGAGGACCATTCAAGGATACAGCAACAGTAAAGATTGTAGTAGAGGATGCTGATGAGCCACCAGTCTTTTCATCACCTACTTACCTACTGGAAGTGCATGAAAATGCTGCTATTAACTCTGTGATTGGTCAGGTGACTGCCCATGACCCTGACGTATCCTCCAGTCCTATAAGGTAGTGCTGCTTTAAAGTTCTCTTTGAAAAAACTATAGGCAGAATACTAAGTGTGCTTTCCAGTACATTGCACGATACTGTTCTCATGTCATTTTATTTCTATGAAAATTCTTGTACAGAATTCAGTTTATAATGTTAGCTTTATCAGTTCAGATCATTTTCAAAATCACAAAAATGCTCCTTGCCACACGAATAGTCTTATGAAACAGTAGGAAAGAAATGAAAATTAAAAATACAGTGTAGGAGGTCGTATGGAGTTGAATCATCACTGTGTATCTTTGCAGTTATTTTAAATAATCTGCTAGTGTCTGCACTAACAATGCTGAGCCTGTTCCATGTAGTTGTACGATTGTCAAAACATGTTTTGCATTTGTTTGGCTAAACCCATTCCTGGTTTGAAGACAGAAAGTCAGAGATGATTATGCCCGTATGACTTTACATCTTCGATTTGCGATATTTTCTCTTTTTGATCTAACCTGAACAAAATCTGTTATTCCAGTTTCATCAGATCAGTGTTTTCTATCTCATTTTGATAAGCACACATCTTCTCCTTTGTATGGTATGATGCAAGTGTTCCCAAAATACATTTTGCTATGTGTAGTACTGCCTGCTAAAAGCATTATGAAAATAAACACCACAACATCAAATTCATAGTAAAGGTGTATTTGGAGTAAGTCTATGTCCTAATAATCATCACTGTACATTAGTGCCTTATGGAATTCAAACTACACAAGCAGTCTTCAGCATTGTGGGGATGATTCTATTTGTTATAACCCAGCACCATTTTCTAATCATTGTCATTTACATCAGGCTTATCTGTTTCTCCAATGAATATGAAGTATCTCCTCATATCAGTTGTTAGGTTAGTCTAACTATATAATATCTTTCATAGCCCAGTATTTTTAAAATAAGCAGCAAAATTTCTCTTTTATCTTTACTTGCTGTTCTATGGTGGATGTTACGTAAGGGCCTTCTTGTTCTTAAGTCTGCTGGTGAAAAGGCTTCATAATATGGCTAAAAATTGTAAGCATGGACAACAGTTTGTCTCATTCTAGCCTAGCCATTTCAAAAGTATGTGTCAGTGACTCTATCTTACTACACGTAGGCCGCATACATCTCTCCTGGGAAAGGGACCCAGGGAATTTAGCTAAGCTAGTTGTAAAGCTTTACTATCATTTATTTAGTAAGGGTGGTACATTCTATCTTACAGTATAATTAGGCTTGAAAGATCATTATCTATTAGTATACAAATCTATTGATTCCAGTAGTGCTTATTTCATGTTTCTGTTGTTATTTTATAACTTTGATCTATTTACCTGCAGTAAATTGTCTTGGATACAGCATGATCCAAGTGCACAGAAAAAAACATGAATAATAATCTTTCTTCTTACACTGCATCTGCCCTCCTATAAATCACTGTCCTACAGTGTCTTTCTCTGTGGAGAGATAAGCTTCACTGTGGCAGGTTTTCCCCATTCATATTGACAGAGATTTCATCTTTGGCAGCAGTTGATAATTTTCTTAATTCACAGCAGGTCTTAAAAACCTAGATATGATATTTTCTGCATCCCTAATAGTACAGCTGTTTATCTGTCACTAAGTAGCATGTCCAATCTGCCAGACATTCATAAACAGTAGTGATTTACCACTGATGAGGTATCAATATTAAGATTCAAATCTCAGCAGGTGCAGCAAAAAAAGGATTTCTGCTCTTATTTACGTTGGTGCAAATAAAGAATAGATCAAATTAAGTTCTAACAGCAATGACAATGGTGCAGGAGCAGGATTGGGAATACTTTTAAGTCATCTGCTAAACCACTGTGGAGTTGTTCCTATAATCACCATATCAGACCCATAAATTAACCAAAACTTCCCAATAACCTGTGCTTGGGTAAGGGCAATTATGAAAGATGCTATTTCCCAAGGTATTATTTTCTTTTAGAGAAATGTATTTTTTATGGCTAGCTTATGGGTCTGATGATGCATTCCCATTAAAGAGAGTTACAGTACCATTATCATGAAAACAAAACTGCAAATGTGCTATTAGTTTTCCCAGGCTTATGCCACTGCAGGTTTTAATTTTTTATTTTTGTACCCAGTATTTATCAAACTAAAATCAGGAGAGGGTTTTGCCTCTTTGTAGTCTTGTAAAGCCCCATATCTTATGTTAAAAATATTTCATTTTGAATGCTGGTTTTCCATTGTGAATAAATACTCTTGGGGTGAGATGAGGTGAAATGCAATATAATAAACTCACAGATGTGACACTCCCAGTTTTATAATTTAAATAATGTACTGCAGAAAGATTCTACTGGAAGTTTTAAAAAGGATTGATCCTTAGAGAAAAACTGTGTCTAATCTCAATGGAATTTATGTCAAGCCCAGGTCAACTAAACATTAAATAACATATAAGAATTTCATACTTTATTTCATTTGTGGACTGTAAAAAATTCATAAGTGTCTGATACCAGTTCTTTCTTCATAATTACAAACCATCAAGAATTAAAAGCGTTTCAAGTAATGATATCCTGAAAAAAATTGACTGCTGCTTTTCTTGTATTCTCTTGAGTGAAATCTCCAACCTGTGAAAGTCTGTAAGATATCTTTTTACTAACTTCACTAATACCAGAATTTTACTTTTAATACCTTAATTGGAACTAGGGAGACATCAAAATAAGGCAAACATGCATTTCCAAATACAATTGCCTGAAATTAGGTACCTGCAGCTTTTTTCTTCCACACAAGTTACCTGATTTTCAGAAATGTTGAGGACAGGACAATTCCCATTAAACCATTGAGAACCAAGTGTGTGGAGCTCACTAGCATATCAGTTTAGTGTCCAAATACAGATGCATGGGCCTAGCTTTAGGCACATGTATTTGGAGTTTTAGTTCATATTTTTCCTGGTACTCTTCTTCACCAAACTACTCATTTTTAAGTAAGTAAAACTAGTTCTTCTCAGAGTTCAAAATCAGAAAACTTAAGTCTAAGAAATCCCAATTCCTAGTTAAACAGGCGGTTTCACTCTTAACTCCATTAGTTGTGAAGTACCTTACCAGTGTAATTATGCTAGCTTTGATTTTTAGCAATACAGTCTATAAACATTTAAATATTAAAATTTTGATAAAATTTCATAATTTAGAACTAATTTTGAACGTGAATTGTATCTTACCGAATGCATTGCAGAAGCCATCTAATTTAAATGTATCTTTCATTCTAAATATGAAAATATCTGACACTGAAATAAAAAAAGATGAACACCGTAATCTAAGCTTTGAAATCAGATCCTAATCCTATGTCTATCAAAATCAATTGTGTTGTGCTGGAATGAGTTTGAGTTCATCAGAATATGTTTATTGTAGCATATAAAGGAACTTCAGAATCAGAACTTTTTCTGGAAATTGCTTTTGATAAAGCATAAACCAGAATGGAATAACTGATTTTCAGATAACTGTGCCATTGTCACTGTAACAAAATATACTCTTGCTCTTTTATCAGTGAATATGGCAGCATATTTGCAAAAAGTAGAAATGTAATGAGGAACTGACAGTCTGAGTCCCTTTTCTGACCACTATATAATGTGATCCAGTCTCATACTGTATCGTAACTCACACTATTATGCCTAGATAAAATGCAGAACAGATGTAAAAATTGTCAGTGCATGCTGTTAGGTTCTGTAATACATAGACACAAAGGCTTAAGAGGTTTTTATATAAATCCACAATTAGGATTCAGCAAAACCCCTTGAAGTCAATTTTTGTTGAACTGTATCAATAGGTTATCACTAAACACTCTCATTTTGTACCTCTCCTGTCAAAAAATTGGAAGGCTTAATTTTGTGATTTAGTTTCTTTATGCAAATAATGAATTAATGAAATAACTCTGTGAAAATGGACAAACATAAAAGCTTTCCTGGAGATCCTGTTCTGAGCATTAAATCATCATCCTGCTTAATGCACCATTGGAGCAATCTACTGCAGCTCCTTCTTGTTGTCAGACTGACTCTGTTGAGGCTGCATAATTTACCTGGACATTCACATTTGCAAACTCCAACTGCCTGTCAGATGAAACTTGTTTTGTTAAAAATCAGTGATGTCAATTTATAAAACAATGATTCCTTCAGGGTTTGAAATGTTTTATAAGAAAATGGTGATTCAGTAACTGCGTTCTGCCCATGGAGCTGCTTGAACCATAACCAAATAACATGCTTGGTGAATAGTTCATGCTTCATTAATCTGAAATTTATTAGTAAAATAATATTATTCAGCCCTTTTTAAAATAACCATGAAGCCCACCATTTTTGTGTGCTTAATACATTACTGTTGAAATTATCATCAGTAGCTGTGAAATACAATAGAAACTGTCTAATAAATGTGATGGATTGTGTAATTAACTCTTGATCAGCACCGTTTTTCAAAGATGTTATCCAGTGAACCTGAGGGCATTTTATGACCTTCATACTGGGTATACAGCTAATTACTCCTTAGGCAATAATTGTAAGTTTTTTTAGTCTCAGTTTGTCATTTTGTCTTATAAATTATTATGCTATTGAGCTTCTCGGTGCATTTTGGCTATAAAACTGCAGCTCTCAGAGGGCTCCCTAGATTGTCTTGTGATTGTATGGATTACACCAGCTTCATTAAGTAGATTACAGGGATGTCTATTTTGTAGGTTTTCCATTGATCGACATACTGACCTTGAGAGGCAGTTCAACATTAATGCAGAAGATGGAAAAATAACTCTGGCAACACCACTGGACAGAGAAACAAATACATGGCACAACATAACTATTGTTGCTACTGAAACTAGTAAGTATTTGCATATACTGACTTCTAGTTCTGTTGAGTTTATAACGAATTTTAACAGCATGTGCAGAGGCAACTGTATATAGTTCAGTAAAAAGTAAAATCCACTGGATTTTTAAATTACAGGATTTTGGAAAGAAAACTTATTTTCTGTTGAAGTTATGTTTTCTAGCTTTCAAAACTTTGGTTTTTTTTTCAGTGCCTACAGTAGTTTAGATTTTGAAGAGATACATGAGCACATTTGTACATGGTATATAGGGTAAACGTTAAAAAACATTTTTAAAAGCCCCCAAACAAAGCCTTATATTTAGTTAGTTGCATTAAAACAGAAAAAAATAAAGCTTTGCTATTGTAGAAGTAAACTGTAAACTCAACCCAGAAGTTCTTAATGTTGAATATTATGTTTCAGTACCATAAATGATTAAGGGCATGGGTAATGTTGCATGAAAGTAGTCCTATTTGATACATATGAATGCACTTGCTCATATGCAGCTACAAACAAGAACATGGATTGCTCAGATCCACAAAATTGTTGTGACTGACCTGCACGCCTGAGTCACTGGGAGCCAGGCATGTCACCCTGGTCCTAGATTTTAATCATGAAGATTTTAATCAAGAACAATTCTTTATTAATTTGGAATTGTACGCACTGATGACAGGATCACATATGACAATACAATTTCTTATTAATATTAGCACTCTATTTTAGGCTACACATTTGACATATTGCAGCAGAAGAACAGATTCAGAATGTAGGTCTGTCATCCCATGTCATCATCATAACTGCAATACAAACTATGAAGATGTTTCTGCTGATATATCTATTCTGCAATCCATCTATATGCATAATTCCCATATGTGCATACACACTTGACACATTGTCTTCTGAGCCTGATGATCAGTGCTGCTAATTCTTGCATGTAGAAAATAGGGTGATGTTAATGCTTGCTTTTCCCCCAGAGTATCTTTTTGAAAGGATATATTATTATTATGATACAAAACACTTAATGCTCAGTTTCATAATACTGTAGCTGTGAACATAATGAATGGGAGGATAAAATTTGCTTCTTGGGCCCGTTTTTATTGTGCAGTATTTTTCTGTGGTACTTGTTTTCAAACACAAACATGTTAGGAACCTGTGACAGGTAACTGAAATGGCATGCAGAAATGAGAAAGACAGGTCTGAGCATAAACTAGGCTCTCAGCTTACAACCCCTATGAATGGTATTCCTATGACCTACTGTAATAATGTGTGCATTTCATTGCCAGAAGTGCAGCAGTGCCAAACGTGCCCTGTTAATTACTGTTAAATCTTGCAGGCAAACACTGCTTTGATAAATTATCATGAGTACCTTGTGCTTGCAGGAAAGCCAAGTCGACACAGGGAATTGAACTCCATAAGGAAAGTAAGCAAGCTCTGGTTTCATATGGCATATTTTTCCCAGATTAATATCAAAACTGTAAATAATTTTGATGGTTTTAAAGGTGAAAGTTATAAAATTTCCATACCGATTTTGCGACACATGAGGAATGTCAGATCATGAAATTTACCAATGGCATAGAAAGCAGAATTATTCATTTTTGATCCGAAGTTTCAAGACATTGGAATAGTAAGATGTAAAGTGAAGTAATTTTGCATTTTTTTCCTCCAAAAAGTCAGAACAAGAACAAAATAAAACATAACTTCTCAAGAAACTCTTCCAATTCAGTTTTTAATCTCCTTCATACGTGTGTGTCAGACCAAAGTTAACAGAAGGACACTTTACTAAGCCACATCAGAATAAAGTCTGCCTGTTGCATCTTCAGAATTTTAAAACATAATTATGCTCAAGGATTTTGCAAGAAATCAGCCTTGTCATTAGACTTCATGGGTGCCTCGGCATCTCTCATTGCTGTAAAATTGCCTCTTATCAGACTGGCTATGAAAATAATAATGCCAATCTTGTTCTAA
>NW_009917682.1:3891-13948 GCF_000696875.1 Nestor notabilis | reverse complement strand
CCTGCTGATGGATTATTTTCGCATTCCTAATATAATTATTTGACATTTACATAAAACAAGAACTTAATTTCATAGACTACTATCTTTGCTTATTTAAGATAAATTATTTTTAAACTCCTCATGCAGAAACTAAATTTGTTCATAGAACTGTCAAGCAGGGTGAAATGGGCATTTTTAGATTTTTTTTCCAACACGGTAATAAGCAAAATCTCTGTTATAAAGTAATGGAAATCTGTTGGAGGCAGACACAAGCAGCAGAAGAAAATACAAAGCATGTCATTATACTTTCAGCGACAATAATATTAATGGACTGCTGATTTCTCCCATAAAAATAAATATGTCAGCATCATTCATATGTGAGCATTTTCTCTTCCTAGGCTACCTGCTATTCAGGCTCAGTTCAAGGCCCACCTCTGTTTCTGTGGGGCACCAATCAGACCATTTCATTGTCATTAAACTTGCTTACTAATCATAAGTCATGATTGTGTTTGTTTCTTCTTGATTCCCGCTATGGGAGATTCTAAACATACCCTGATGCATCAGTGCTTTCATAGTTAAACACCAAGTTTTGCCAAAACCCAAATCAGTGTTTCAGAACTTGGTGCTGGTAAATTATCTACAGCTAAATTTGTGCTTTAAGCACAGGTAATTTTTGACAGTTTTCTGCTGTCATCATGACAAAGTTACTCTTTTGTATCATCCCTCAGCTACTGGAGGGAACACTGAGGTGGGCTGCATACTGGTTATATGTCCCCTGGAGATAATTCTTCAAATATCCATCTGAATCATTTTTTTGGTTACTAAAGATGAAACAACACAAAGAGGGATCAGTGGAAGAGACTGGACTGAAAGTGATTAATTTGGTGCAGGTGATATTTAGGTGGCAGTTTCAGTATTTCATATATAGTTATACATTTTGCAGTAATACCGTAAAAAATCAGCAAACACCTTCTGCAGCTTTGATTCTCTCCACTACTACCCTTAAATCTGTTTACTCTTAAATGTTCCATTTGCTTTGCACATTTCTGTCTGTGCAAAGATTTCTTATATTGTCAGATCAACTGTTGCTTCTTTGTTGTTCAGCTTTTTTCCTGTGGTCATTCCTCTATGTTGATAAATTCTGTCACATGGATTCTTGAGAGAAGAGAATATTACAAAGAACTGTGACATCTTTGAAAGATCACTCTGAAATACAGGCTTAGGATGTGCAGAAGAAATACATGTGTTGACACTCATAGCAAGAGGGATACTGAAAGTTATTGCCCCCATGAGTTGATTCTTAAATTTTCTTTCCACATTACTATACATCCAAGTTCACTCTGCTGAGTAAGTCAGGAGCTGGAACACCTAGCTGATTACAGGCTAAAGGGAGCAAGCTCACTGGCAAAATGCCCTTTCCCTGAGAATCTACCTTTTGGTCTATGGATATAAAGGGTGAACTTTGTTTTCCATCACTGACTCTGGACTTTAGATACTGGAATAATGAGACTTCTTATTGTTTTGTGGTGTAGTTGAGACTTATGTGAGCTTAAAATAGCATGCCGAAGTTGGGAGGCTTATTTTAGTTAAATGCTTGAGAGAATGGGGGTGGATAGAGCCTTGCTTTGTAAGTTGGGGCTGATGCTGCAGTTCGTGTGTTTGGGCTGTCTGGAGCTATGCCCTGAACAGGAAAGGAATCTGGGGACATATGCTAGTATTCTCTGAGAGCCTGAATTGCAGTGCAGTAAGAATGAATTATTAACTCACAGACATTCCCTTTGGTGCGTCTTTTTTGTGTGTACAAAGGCTCATCACACCTTTGGCTCCTTAGTACTTTTTTGAAATGGAATTTTCTGCCATTCAGTAAAGTCAAGACCCTAATAGTCATACGTAATCCTGTTCATCTGAACGCACAAATCCATTTTTTAGTTTGTATAAGTTACAATTATAGCTATAACTACTGTTCCCATTGATATGCTTGTGTTGCATTAACTGGTTAGCAATTTGGCTGGGCAGTGAAGCAGAGCAGAGTTCAGGCTGGGCTAACCTCTTTGGTATGCTCTCAGTTTCTTGTACAGGTTTTGCAGGACTACCCAAGTTGTGTGTTGTCAATGCTGCTCAGCTACTAAAAGAAAATCAAATAGCCATGATTTATTTATCAGAACATTTTTGCTACAGTTTGCACAGGAATTCAGAATCACTGGTCATTCAAGCTATCAGATTGTCTTAAATCTATAAGGCGTATAATAATTAAACTCTATCTTCTTTCTGCCTCCAGCTCCACAGATTTCCATTTCTATCTTCTAATGGCTGTAAGAGCCACATAGGAGATACTTCCCCAGTGTCCTCACTGTGTCCCTCATTAATACTAAGGAACTGCCCTGTCTTCAGTTATTGCTGGTTAATTGATATAACAAAAGCAGTAATAAATGGAGAATTAATGTAGTTTTGAAACCAAAGCAAAGGCTTATCTCAGAGAACCTATTTTAACTTAGGCAAGAAAAAAGTGTAGTAGTAACGTAATTTAACTGCACAATATTCTTCCCATTTAAATATGAATATCCTGCTATTTGCATACTTATCCATCCTAAACTGTAGCTGAGATCTGTTTGAGATACAGGATTCTAGTGAATTCTTTGAAAACAAAAAGTATCCTATAATGCATTCAATATTAGCAATGCTTATCTGGAATTCTTTTTTTTTTTAAAAATGAGGTAAATCCTATGTATATTACATAGGAGAAATTCATTGAATGATACCATAGATTTCAACAACAAAAAACTTCTAAACATGTTCTAGTTGGCAGCCTCTGAGATTTGTGAAAAACACACCAACAGAAACCACAGCTCATAAACTTTAAAGACAGCTAAATGATGATCCCTTTAAAGTCCCCAAGCTTTCTTTCAGCTGACATAACACTGAGTGGGCTACTCAAGATTTATGTTTTCTTCACAGCTTTTTTATGACCATGTGCGGCACTGATTCTTCAGACTGCATTCAGGTCGAATCACAGCTACTGTGAGTGTATTCAAGCATAGACAGGTTCTTTTATAATTAGTAGAGACTCAAGCCTTTCCAGACATACTGGGAAATACAGAAAGGAAGCGTGCATCCATTTGCTCTGTTGTGTCTGGTTACAAGAAGATTCTTCTAAAACTTCTCCCTCTCCTCACACTCTATGCATCACATATGTAGACATGCAACAAATCAGTCCACTGGGGAATTCCAAAGCTGATGCAGGACTGCCTGAGAGATGGTATTTCTCTTAGCCTAGAGCAATGCTTTTAGTTAAGTTTCAAATCTCTGAATGAAGGGTTTTAATGGAATTTCTGTTTTCCTTATTCTCCAGGCACTACAGTCATGGAGCTATTATTTTCATATTGACTGACTGCTTTATCAAATGATTCTCAGTATTCAGCTTTGCTTGCCAGCAAAAAGCATACTAGTGGCTAGCTAAGCTCCCTGCCAAAGTACTTGGCAAAGTACCAGAACTGCCACAACTAGTAGAAATTCTCCTGAATTATTAGTCAAAGCAACAGATGAAACTTTAGACAAGATCTTGAAATGTAAATGGCGATTTGGCCACAATAAATATTTTCCAGGCATAGAGCATAGGAATCTCAAGGACAAAGCTGTGAGCTTTATCTGACAAAGGTAATTACCCATACTGACTACATTCTTTAGAAATGAAGAAGTATGAGGCAATTCTATCACCTAATGGGAAACGACATAAAGCCAGAAAGACTCTTTATAGTTTACAAAGAATATATATATACAATAATTGAATCATCACCTAGCACATGCTCTCCTAGAGTTATCTGTATTGTATATTCCTTTAAAATTTACAAGGACACTAATTAAAAAGGAAGAGACACATAATTACTCTTCAGAATAAGCCTTCAGCTACAATGTACTTTTTAATGCCATCAATACCTTTGCTCATGCTGTCATTTATTTAATTTTGTTTAGCCTTTTATTGTAAAAATTACTATAGGCATTATTACCAATAATTCTAACATTTTAGGGAGTTACTTTCATACATCATATAATTACCTCTAATTTAGGGCTGAGTAAATTTCAGTAAGTTTTAGAAAGAGAAGGAAATAAGCCTTTATGGAGGTTTAAACTGGAGAAGCCCAGGAATAGTAACCTTTTTTTACTTGACCCTTTTTTTCTCTGGCTTAGTGGAACTCAAAATAGATAATCCATCATTTTTGCACAGAAACACGGAAATTACTAAGGTAGGTTTTATTCATTTGCACATAAATACAGGGTAGCACAGAACTCCATAGATTCTAATGGGTCGTGGAGCATTTGCTACTGGTCAGTGGAAGGTGGGTGTATCATGTAAAGCTAGTTTGCAGTTGTCAGCTATGAAAGTGCAGACATCTCATAAACTTTCCCATTAGGGTTTTTCACAGCTCAAGAATAGCAGAAGAGGTTATCCATATAGATAATAGCATGGGAGTGGCCATATTATGAGAAATACGAATGAGAATAGAGTGTACGTATGAAACAATCTCTATATAAAACAGTCTCAGTAGTTCAGGAGCAAGCATTAAAATTCAGGTATGGGATGCTGAACAGACGTTAGCAACCTCTGATTTCAGAGGAAAGTATGTCAGGCAGCTGTGAGTAAAGCATCTGAGTAATTCAGTGCAAAAAAAAAAGTCAAAGGAGGTAATAAAGATAATTAAGGCAAGGAAAAGGAGAGAGATTTCCATGAGCAGTCTGACTTCTTTTATTTCTGGTTTCAGGGCATTATAAAGCCAGGCTAGGCATCTTAGTTCAAGATTTGCAAACACTGATTTCACAAAACCATACTGCGAGCAGCGTTCAGAGTTTAAAAAATGAGGTTAGGATACTAGGTGGTGTTTTAGAAGGGAATAAGGGCTTCTGGGGTGCAAAACAGTTAAGGATTCAAGTAAGGAATACGAGGGTCATTAGGGAAAACATACTTTACTAATTCATGTGAAGTATGTTTGTTAGTTACATTGAGAAAACTGAAGGCATGGTTAAAACTGGCAAGACACGTATTATATTAGCAAAATGAGTGCATTGTTAACTGAACAACTAACAATTGGCCATCTGCACTTTGCACATTTGAATTAGAACTTCTGAATAAAATATGGATAATCTTAAAAATACTGTGTAGTATTCATCTAGTTTTGATGAGCTGAATTCATTTAATTCTAAGTGGAATGTGACTGTCTAAAATCTCCACTGCTTTTTCTGTAAGGCCGAAGCAAGAGACTTGGTCAGAGTAGAGGTTTGTAGACGAATATTGGTTTAGTCAATCTTTTTTAAGCACGTTTCTTTCTAGAATGAAAACCCTACTCAGAGTAGGAAGCTTTGAGCTTCTAGCAAAGTTGCTGCATAGCAAAGAATGACAGTTTCTGGCTGAAAAACAGAGGAGAGGATTTTTTAAAGATACATACTGACACGCTGGGGAGATCTTTTTGCTTATTGCTGAAGGTATGCAAGTAAGAATGGCTTGATGCTAAACTGGTTCAAATCCGGAATATCTAGCAATATTTTACTGCAAAGGAAACATAAGAGTAATTAAATGGCACTGTTAAGAAAACCACTTCCAGGAAGGGGATGGCTTTTAAATACTTCTATAATAAATTCTAGTTTAATAAAAATTTTTATTAAAACATTTTGATGTTTCATCTATCAGTAAGAGAGGGATTTCATTTGAGCTATTATTTTATTTTAATCATGATATCATTTGAAAGAATCAACATATTCCAGACATCTTGTCCTCAATCAGTCTGCTTATTGTTATTATTATTGCTGCAAGTCATTATAAAATTTCATAGCTAATTATAATTGACAATAAGACCTTGCATATCTAAGTCAATATTTTATAACATTTTAATATGCATGATGTATTAGCATATTAACAATATAATTGCTTAAAAGTGTGGGCCAGATTCCTGACCGGTTCATGCTAGCACAACTCCCTTGATTAAGCTGGAATTGAGCAACACAGCAGGAAATCATGCCCTAGTACATTTGTTGTGACTTAAAACTTTTCTTCAATCATTTTTCTTCCTTTCTGTTTGCTGGTTTATTTTTTAAGCGAATCCTTTTCCATCACTTAATGGCATCATATTATTTTCTGGATTTTTTTTCTCATTGTTATATCTAGAAATCAAACTTGTTACTTCATCACAACAATTAAGGCATTACACTGCCTCAGAAAATCTGGAATCTGAACTAGGTTTGTGGTGCTGTCCTCTACAAGTAAAGAGCCAGCAGCATTTCATCATGCTGCTGTTATTACTAGTGTCTATAATAAAGGTCACAGAAAGATGTGGTTCCCTGTGGTTTTCTGTGGGCCGTTTTTTGAACTCTTTTTTGTTCTTTTAGTTGCTGCCACAAGGAAGTGGAAAAAACTTTTTTCGAAAGCTTATAGTAGTGTGAGTTTTGTTAAAATGATGGGTCTGTAGAATAGTGCCTCCACAGGTTACAAATGCTGTTTTGCTATTGCATATTCTTGAAGTTAGTGTAATTTTTTTTTAATTTGCATTGATTTTTGCAAAAAATGTAACTGTATAAGTTCCATCATTTCTAGCTTGCCCTTTGTCGTGGTTCAAACCCAGCCGGCAACTTGGAACCACGCAGCCGCTCGCTCACTCCCCCCCTTTTCCTTCCTCCCCCCGCTCCCGGAGGGATGGGGAGGAGAATCGAAGGAATGTAACTCCCACGAGTTGAGATAACAGCTCTCCAGTAACTAAGGTATAATACAAACCACTACTGCTACCAGTAATAATGATAAGAGGAATAACAAGGGAAAAGGACACAACCGCTCACCACCCGCCGACCGATAACTAGCACGACCCGAGCAGCGATCTGGGCCTTCCGGGTAACTCCCCCCAGTTTATATCCTGGGCATGACGTGCTGTGGTATGGAATACCCCTTTGGCCCGTTTGGGTCAGGTGTCCTGCCTCTGCTTCCTCCTGGCTTCCCCTCCTCTCTGGCAACGCATGAGACTGAGAAAGTCCTTGGTCAGAGGAAACATTACTGAGCAACAACTAAAAACATCGGTGTTATCAGCGTTGTTCCCAGACTGAAAGTCAAAAACACAGCACTGCCCCAGCTACTAAGAAGGAGACAAAATGACTGCTGTAGCTGAACCCAGGACACCCTTCTTTGTAATTTCTAATGCCAATGGTAATAGCTGCTAAAACTTAAACCATATTTTTAATTTTTGCACTCATAACAGTTCACCACTGGAATACGTGACATAGTTCATTTACTGAAAGTACTCAACCTACATCCTGACTTGCATCCTCATTAGAGACCAATAAGGCTCAGTAACACTGTAATGTGTCAGAAATACAGGCTGTTTTCTGCCAGCATTTGTTTCAGTTTTATCTCTAGATAGATGTAGGTGGAAGGATGTTGGCACTGTACCTTTTTTATTTTTTCTTCCCTTAAGGATTTGTGTAGGATCTGCGAATAAACCAGAATTGTTTTCATTGTCATCAACCTGACATGACTACAGCAGCTTCCAATACAACCCGCTCAAGCAGCTATACTAATAATTTATTTTGAGTTATGTGTTTGTTTACTCATATTGATGTGCCACATATATCTTGATTATGTGTCACGACGAATATAAAGCTCACTGTGGTCAAAATTAGATATGCAGAAGAACACTCTCTAGGGACATGCTGTTTGCATCTGGAGCTTCTGACAAGAGACAAGTACCTAAAATTGCTATTCAAATATCGAAAAGCTGCTACAGAGTCTGATTAGGATGCCCCTCCAAACTCTTTTTTCAAGCCTCATCCCATCCCTTCGTTTCCCTGCTTGAGTATCCCCCTGTATCTCTCCTAGTGTGTATCCCATGCAGTCTAATCACTCTCTTATGCAGAATGTGAGTTACATGGAATGAGTACTTGTGTTACAAAGTACATCTAGTATCTACTGTATCTTCCAGCACCTTCTTTTTGGAGTCCATGAAAAATAAATGGGAGGTGGTGACACTACAGTGGTTTTTCAAAACAGAAACACCGTGATTAAAGGGAAACTGCCATTCATTCAAAGTGATTTATAATAACCAGAAGCCCTTGAGTTTATGGGTTGTTGGGATTTTGAGAGGGTGGCACAAGGGATGCCTATGCTTCCCATTCCCCTCGAGCTCTAAGGTGGATATAAATTAGTTTCAACTTCCCCTGCTTCCTCAAGGCTGAAATTACAGCTTGCTGACCATGGCGCTTCATTCTCAATCACATTGCAGCAGTAGATAACTTTTCTTCTTTTACCGTGCATGGCTAAATTTAAACAGAACAGCGTCTTTTGATTGTAACTGGGGTTATGGTAGAAGAGACCCTTTTCACAGCTGTAACTGCATTTGAGGGGATGTTTTGCTTTTCCAATTTAGTTTTTCCTTTCCAAGTCCTTTGGATCTGTCTGTTCATTCAGACAAGACAGTATCATGCATACTCACCAAACAAAATATGATGCTTCTGTAAAAAAAACTGCAAATATTTCCTAGTTTTGCAAATGTATCTTGCAATTCATAGAGTATTGGTTTGTTAGACTGCTGAATATCTGCACAGCTTAATGGTATAAAAAATAGCAAAGAGGTTGTTGCATTTGAATGTCCTATTATAGCCTGCCCTCAGATAAGGAAAATGAGAACTAACTGATTCCATCAATATGCATTGCATTGTGCAAAATGAATGTACTAACTTTTTTAAAATGCAGTTTATTATAAAGTTTTATGAATCCGAGTTGATACTTTGAGGTCAAAGTAACTAGTTGAAGTCCCTGATTTAATTGAAATTTTATTTACATTTTAACTCTTAATTAATTTTAAATGTAGTAAATACATAATGTAATATTAAGACCAGAGACCAGGTTAGACTTCTGGAGTAGAAGAGAGCTGACTGACTTCAGCAAAAGCTGCAGCAGGCCTTGAAGTGAAAGGGCAAAGTGCATGCCAACATGGTCTGCTTGCATCATTTGCCACTACAATGACAGGCAAACGATCAGTGCAGGGTTAGGTGGAATGTCAATGCTAAAAAGAAATATGTTTGGTCCTTTGCAGGTATGTTTCATTTCTCTGCAATTTTTAGGTAATTGAGTCAAGATTTTTAAAGAAAATGGAAGTGAGTGAAAACTTTGTCTGAATGGGCCTGAATAATGTGGCTTTGTTCAATTAACATTTTCTGGCATGGCTTGTGCATCTACCACAGACATTTTACTCTTCCAGTAGTATCAGCAACATGAATGTATAACCTCTCCTTTAGTCCTTTGGAAATCTCTTAATTACAAATTCAGCTTTGAAATCAAGGACTTGAAAATGTAGTCTGATCTCAACCTCCTCTCCTCCTTGTCGTCCTTTTCAGGATACACAGGTGAAATGCACTTCATGCACTCTACCTGGTTAGTAGGTATGTATGGTTCCGTGTTTGTCCACACCTGTGAAAGTGTGCCGTTTGCAAGAGTCTGACATCTTTTTCATGGCAATGAGAGGTAGAAAAGTGAACAAAAATGAAGAAGGTGGAAGATGTTGAGTAAATCCTAGGTTAAACTTTTGACAGTCTATCAGTGAGGAAATGAAAATAGAATATAACATAGCTGTACTCTTGACTTGTTCATCTTTCTTCTGGAGACCATGGTAAAATAAATGGAGTGATCAACTGTAAGGAGGCAAAACTTTTCAACTGCATTATTATTTTTCTTCCAAAGAATGATTTAAGGAACAAACCTGAGAAATATGTTTCACATCTTTTTCTTTCTTCCTCACTCCCACACACATGTTCACGCAGAGGCTCGCCACAATCTGTACTCCTCTAATACATTCCAGTGTGCTGAAATAGAGAAATGAAATGTTAATTTTGAAGCGGTGTTTGTTTCTTGTCTTAGCAACTTGTACAGAAGCCTTTCTGCTATGCACTGATCTGTTTATATTACTTAATAAATATACCACAACTCTTCATACTTTCTCATCTTTTAAAAATACAAGGATTTCAGGCAGGATCTAAATCTTTATGTATGGATTTTTTGTTTGCTTGTTTGAATTTTATCCTAATTCAGAAATAGCTTATATTCTGTTAT
>NW_009917682.1:0-3860 GCF_000696875.1 Nestor notabilis | reverse complement strand
CAGGAATGTTGCCAATGGCTGATGTCTTTTCCTGACAATTTCAGAGTCAGTTTCAGGCACTCAGTCTCTCTTGAATCGGATCATTACACAACACTTCAGACAAATGAGCACAGTATGTGCTGCAGTATGTGATTTCTATAGTTAAACTTCAACATAAATAAAATTTCAGTTTCACAATAGTATCTCTGTTTCTCAGGATTCTTGAAGTTAGATTTGCCAGCTTTACATGAAAAAAAAAATGTTATAAGCTGTAGTGCTGTATAGGAAAAGGGTTGCACAAAGAAAACAATAGCATAAACCTTAAAAGGAGAAATAAACTTGTCCTGCATGTAGATTATTGTAGTAACAGCATCAGATAAAACCTTAATGAAGTCATGAGAATGGATCTGTTAAAATACAGCTTAATAAGATTGAAATATAAAGGATGTAAAGCAAACACTGTTGTTTTTATTAAGTCAGTGATTCAGATTTTGTTTTGATTTCTCTGTTAGAACTAGAACTTCTACTTCTAATTTAAAATATTACTGTGGTAGAATTTCACTAAATCAGAGAAGCATGAAATAGCCATTTCCAAGCCATATGATGGTGATGATGATGATAATAATAATAATATAAAAGATGTGTTATTTTCTAGGAGTCTGCTTTCTATTCAGGTACTTAATTTTTGTTGAAATGCAAGACAGCTTATGACATTTTAAAGAGATCCTTTCAATTGTTTTTGATTAATTAAATAAGGAAAACTGGATTCAACTGGATTTCTTCGGGTTAAACAATTGATTAACTTAATTTTGCCCAGCTAATAATTCTTTTTCTTAAAGACCCCTCCTTGTTCAGACCACTTGTATGTGTAGCTGTCAAGGAAAGACAGTGGAGAGGTGTTTCAAGCATGTTTATGGAGTGTTTAAGATCTTATGGGAGTTGAATATCTGCATTATATTCTATTAGTTATATCACAAGAGCAATTTGATTTACAAGCTCTAGTTACTTCTAGTACTACTGCTGCTGCATGTACTACCAATGTTAACGATGCTTAGTGCTTTGCATTACAAATTTCCAGTAACACGTGCACATCTCAGTTACATACGGTTTTTCCAGGAAGGAAAAAATGTGTTGATTACAAGAAGAATTAGTGTGTCTGCAGCCTCCAGAAGTTCAGGTTTGGAGACACTAAATGGCTTGATAATGGGATATTTTTTATTTATTTTTTTTAATATTACTTTGAGTATGTCATCTACATTATCATATTTTTATCAAACTCTTCAGCCTTTTTTAATCCTCAGTAAATTTTAATGGGTATATTACTCAAAGATGAGTACCAGCTAGTTGTGTATTTCAAGCATGTAATATTCCAATAGAATCTTGAGAACTGCAGAGAAAAGCAGAACTTTTTAGGTGGTTATAATACATGTAAACCTTTCTGTATGCATTTCTAAACTCAGATGGATTTTCCATTATTTTTGGAAAATTAAATTAATTGAATTTTTGAGTTTAAGCAATCAGTCTTACTATCTACCTGGCTCATGCAAGAAGACTCAGTCTCCCTTAATCATACTGATTGGGTAGTTCATTGGGAAAAAAAATACAACAAACCAAACAAAAAATCCCCTAAAACCAAAACAGTAATTAAAACTCAGTTTTGTCAGTCGCTGAGAAAGAACTGACTCTCCATTCATACAAATGAGGAAAAGTTCTGAACATGGAATACTAATCAGTATGAAGGCTAACTGTGTATGAAGGACAGTTACTCACGAACATAACAGTTTGTGCACTCTGTGGATCAGGGTGGATCCACTTCAATTGCTTTCTACTTCTAGTTCAAGGATATTGGGCATTGCTAACAGAGATGTATTTAAACGTGAGAGGGATGTCCTCTGCGTACATGTTTTACCATTGAGAAGTTTGCACACATTAAAAGTATGAAAATGGACAGACAAAACTATTTTATCTTGACAGTGTTTTCATCCACAAGTGAAATCTGGATTTGTTTAGTGAGAACTAATTAATTTGTTTGAATAGGTATGCTTAGGGTGATTTTTATTTACAGGGAAAACACTTAGCATAAAGGGAAATTTCACTGCAGTGACAAAAGAATGTGATGTATTTCATGTGGTGGGCAGTACGAGCTGTAGATAAAATTCCCTCTTCATCTCTCTCTCAGCAATAAATTTCATGATAGTCACAAGAACCCTAAAAGGCAGTGGATATCCCCTTGTTTGGAGTTTTCCAAACCAGTTGGGTCTCTCTTGTGTTTAGTAAATTATTTTTTTTAACTGAATTCTCATCAAGTTTCTAATTATAATATCTTTAAATTTAATGTTTGTATTTCTGATGAAAGACAAACGTTTTGGGGGCAGTCAGAAGGGACATGAATAATTTCTTTAGAAGCTTATCTAATTAATTACATTTCTCTGTAATGTCTTTAAAATTTGAACTGCCATCATTTCATTAATTTAGATAAAAGTAAATCTTTAGTGTTTAAATATGACACTAGTGCTGAGAATTCTGATAAGCTCAAGATTAATTGTATTTTTATGAAGTTAAGAGAAAAAAAATTGTGTTTAAAATGTTTGGGATTCATCACTTGCGTATTAGCTTTTATTAGATTTAAAATGCATTATTATAATATGGCATGAGTGTTCACTCACCTTAACATAAGAAAGATCAGAAGATGCAAAATGGACGTAAACATTACTCTTACAATATTTTTGTGGGGATTTCTTATTCTTCTGGAACATGCTTCTTTCTGAACTAAAACTTTTGACTTCAAATGGGAAGCATTTGAAGTCTCAACTCTACTATGTTCTACGTCCTGTACAGGTGGAATTTTAACATCTCAGGTTATCCAGCAAACATAAAGCCTTTGTTCATAGCACTAGTACATTTAGTGATAGCTTGGGTTTGTGTCTCTTTTAAAATAATTATTTTTATCCTATTTCAAATTAATGCTAGTAGAGCAATTGAAATACACACATTTAGATTCCTAGGTTGAGCCTCAAAAATTTGTCTTCTGCGTACAAGGAAAAAAAGGATGCAAGAGGTAGGGTTTGAATAGGTCACAATACAGTTAACTTCAATAGAAATCACAAACAATACCATGTATGTAATAATTCTCCCTTTAATCATCTCTACCAGTTGTAGGGATACTACCAGTTGCTACCTGGTGGAGCTACTGGTGGAGCCTGACCGACTTCTACTTTGTAGGCATTTATTATGAGAGGTACATTGAATCCCAGGCAATAGGAATTTCTGTCCTACCATCCCCTAAACCAGTTCTGTATTGCCAGAGAACAGAAGCCACATGGATTGATGAAAGCTTTGGACAGCTGCTAAGCTGTCACAAAAACTGTAAGTTGATATTCTGGCTTATGGTAGTAGCTTTCTTGACTGCAGTAATATTTTAGGCAAAAGCATATAGTTCAGTTACAAGTCAGACCCAGAGTCTAATTCATGCAGTGTGCAGTTCTTCAAATTGTTGATAAGCAAGATTAAATACTATAGTTGTAAAGTAATAATCACTAAAAGAAGGATTTTGAAACTAGTATTGAATTAGTTGTAGCAGTATACATGTGCTACAAGGTTTTTAAACCCTTCAGATCAGTTGGTCACCTCAGTTTAAGCTGCATTCATGGTTTGGCTCTTTGGGGAAAAAAACCTAAATATTTCGAAATAGTCTCTTAAATTAGCTATACAAAACTGAAGGAAAGACACAAGGGACTGACCATGAAATCTATGCAAAGTAGAATGCATCTGTTGGTTTAGTTTTTCTTGATTAACAGCTTATTTTAATCTTCACAGTGAGAAACACTTTTATGCAAAATAGCTCTATGTTCTAAATAAATATATAATTATAATTTATAATT
>NW_009917681.1:3586-11044 GCF_000696875.1 Nestor notabilis | reverse complement strand
CGGGTCATGTCCGGTACCTGCGCGGAACTCCGACGTGCCTTGGAAGTTGGGGTGCCTCTGTGGGAACCCCGGTGGATGCCTTTGGGGCCCGCGTGTTCCTGAGCTCCCTACCAGATATAGCCTGCAGCGGGGTCTCCCTGAGCCGGAGTCTGTCTGAACCAGGGTCTTTTTGGTTTTCCTTTCGTGGAGCTTCAGTGTTTTAAGGACCGAGGTCCCAATGCCCGGGCTGATGTGCTCGTTGTCAGACACCAGAACTGCTTCGGGACTGCTTGGGAGGTTCGCACATGCTCAAATTTAAACAAGCGTCTTTGGTGTTTCGGGACTGGGGCCTTTAGATGTTTTCCTAAACATCATTTTGTGAATGGCAGCCAGAAGGAAACTGATCATGTGTGTGTGAAGTCAGTAATTAGGAAGTGGTGCGGGAGAATGACAGAAAACCAGACATTCTCTGGTCCTAGAGGGTGGAGAAATAAGATATCTAATTATCCTTCCCTTAGAACATAATTTTAGTGGTGCTTATGACTTGGGGACTGACTGGCATGATTTACGGGAGTTTGTAGTATTGGTGTTTATACCGATAGAAATCTTGCTCTGAAATTAAATAGGCTTTATAGACAAGTCACTCTTGAAATCTGTGGTTGGCAGCATGTTAGAGCTTTGATTACCATGTAGGAAGTTGAGGAAGAACTTGGATTTTTACCTTTGAATTGTATTACATGGCTCAAAAATAGCTTTTGCTGTGTGCTGAGACCACACAGCGCATGGGGAATATCAGTCTCACCCATCCTGCTATTTGGGTCTTCTAAATAAAATAAATAGGAGAAAAATATTCTTCCAATATATGTCATATAGACATGGAGGTTTTACCTGATAAGACTGTGTCTCTTCTTTGCCCTTTTTTAATTGCTTGGAGTGTAGGTGATAACCTTATCCTAAAGCCTGGTCTCAAAACTTCTCCTAACTTTCCCAGGCTCTTCATAATCTGATAGACAAATTGACCCAGTGTGCTACTGCTGAGAGATAAAACCTTTTGTATCTCCCATGATTTGGAAAATCTTGGTGAAAAAAGGAACTCTTCATATACACTTGTCTAACAGTGAATTCACCACAGGCCTAGTATGCAAGGACCTTACTTTTGGATTAGGAAATGCTGAGCTTTTTGTTACACAAAAAGGGAAAGGGTTTGTCCTGAAATTTTGGTATTCCCTAGAACAGATCCTATGCTTTAAAGTTCTGTGCTTTTTCCATTAACATTGTAATGTTAATGGTAAAAGCAGAACCAGTTTGCTCAAAACATCCCTTGCAGATGCCCGAGTTAACTGATGAAGTTGCAGGATAGGCTTAAGTCACAGTAGCAGATTTGTAGTAGATTAGTAGTAGTTTGTTGTCAGCCACGATCTCAAGAATACATGAAGTATCTTCAGGAATTATGATCTCTGACTCTTTTAATTTTGGGAAAATGTCATAATTTACAGACAAATGCAGGAGATTTCTAGATTGGGGATGAGAAATGTATTTGTTTTTCTCCAAAGATGGTTATTCTGATTTTGTGGAAGTCTACCTGTTTCATTCAAATATTTGCCACCAGAATAAGAAATGATGCACCGGACTCTGGTGTCAGGGCTGAACTTGGGTTCTTTTGCTGAGCATCCTCTTGGTCGTGCTCTTGAAAGTGGTGCTCTGCTATTGGTAGTCCTAATATATTATTTTCTGATACAAATCTGTACTGTGGTCTGGTCTTGAAACATTAGGAGTTAGTGAAATTACTGTAGATTATATGCAAAGTTGGGAGAATGTTTACTACTTTCCCTCTAGCAGAAAAATATTTATGATGGCTGGTTTGCTTTTTTTTTTTTTTTCTCCTGTTATCATTTCTTTTGCAATTTTCTAGTGGACTAGAAAGTGCTGGACTGAAGAGCTGTGATTCTTTGTTTCATTCAGGAAATTGATCCTGATCTTAAGAGGCAATTCATCTTCCATAATATACTTTGCTTTCACCGGGTTATGTGCGTCTGCTCTGTGAAAAAGAGAAACCCTTCTAGAGGCAAGGTTGGCAGCTAGGAAGAGAGAAGTGTGTCCATAGTGGAAACTGTTAGACCTTTTCAGCTTCACCTTTTTGGTAAGGTCTGTATTAACATTCTCAGGTTTTGCAGCATTTGGAAAGGAAAGATGGCTTTTGGAAACTGTGTGTATTTAGCAATACTGGTGTGATGTGTATAGCTGATGGGAGCAACTTTTCTCTTACGTGTATCAGCTTTTTGGATGTCGTCCAGTTAGCTTTGCTAAATTTAGTCAATACTGCTTGCCCTCCTTAGGTGACAGAATCTTTAGTTGGAGTGACTTTAAAACTAAGATTATTGTGTAAGATGCACATGAGGCTGAGTCCCATCAGAAAACATTGTGGGGAAGAGTAATGAGAGGTGCTTAGTGAGTCAAATAACTGTAGGCATCTGCTAAGTAGTTCAGTTTGGAGAGGCTGCTGATGAAAAGGGTCACTGCCAGTTTTCAAACATGCACAGCTGCAGACTGTGAGTGCATGGACTTTCTTGTGAAGACAGTACAAGTTGGTTGATTAAGCGCAGTAAAAAGCTGTTTGAATCCATAGTGATGCTGCCTGATGCTGTATACGCTAAGCAGCTGAAATATAAGTAAGTAAAACTCCGTGTATGCTTATATGAGCACGTGTAAGCTTTTGTGCCTTTAGCAGCTGTGCGTAGTTATACCACCTATGCGTGGTATGTCTGGTTTGTTCTCAAACTGGAAAGCACTTACTGTAGCTTTACAGTGAGTGTCATACTTAATTCTGGCATGCCTGGAGGTAGATGCAAGGTCTCTGATTTATGTCATGGTGATGCCTTCACAGCTTTATAACCATGTAAAATAAAGCAAGATGGAAAGATAACTTCTTAGTCAGAACAAGTGAAGCACATTCGACATGATTGTTAAGAGTTGCACTTGGTTTTGATAGATGAAAAACGAACAAACAAAAATAACCCAAACTGGACACTAGTTGTAGCACCCTGGTTTGGATTGGTTAAAGTACGATGTTCCTAAGTAAAGAAGTGGCTTGGTGGTGCTTCTTGGTTAGAGTTACCACAATATTGTAAGCCTGTTACTGTTTGCTGGGTAGAACTAATCCATCTGGGAAGATTGTAACTACCTTTAGTATCTCAGAATCATTTGCTGTTAGTGTGCTGGTTTTGCTAGTGTTGAATTATAAAGGAAGACAGAAGGCTTAGTTTCCTACCTCAGTTAGTTGTAGTCTGAATAGATTGTAATAATGGAATTAACGTTAGCAGACACACATTCAAGAAGTTAGTTAGAAAAGATATGAGTTGCATATTTATTGGATTAATTTGGGGAATACATGCAAATGTAGTTCCATAAGAATTACTTTCAGATAATGTACATTTGCTTTCAGTCACTCTCAATGACTAATCTATCACTCTATTCTTCCATTTCACTTTGACTTTCTTTGCCAAAATAACTTCTGCTTATATGAACTGGAAACAATAGTATTATGGCCTGAAATTGTTCTATGCTATAAATGTATTGTATGAAGTTACTTTGGAGGTATCCTTCTTGGGTGTAACCACCAACCAGCTGAAGTGATGTTTATAGGTAATGTGAGACTGAGATAAATGTATTTTTAGGAAAATTAATAAAATGAAACCAATATGCAGACCTTTTAATTGTAGTTCTTTCAGCGTGAGCAACTTTATCCTTGCATATACTGGCATATTTCAAATGTAGAATGTGCAGGAGCACAGGAATGAAAAAGTCTAAGTTTAATAGTCGGAAAAAGACCAGAGATAAGCACATAATTTTGAAACATATGCTCTGCTTTGCAACATCTGCTTGTGAAATGATCTAAACTGTCCTTTTGGTCTAGTCCATCAAGACACTGAGAATTGTCAGTATCTGTTTATTCAAAGTGGATAACCTACTGGAACTGACCCTTCAGCTGCCAGAAGGACCCTGAGTTTGGGGGGCTACACAGAAGAATATAATACAGAGCTGTAACATAGCTGGCAATTGATTTGGTTGGAAAACTCACACATCCTTTGTTAGCTACTGCCTTCCTCAAAGTTGTTAATTGCCTAGAAAATAGGATAGAGATTAATTTTCATTAAGAGGAAAGGTGTTAGATGTGAGTGTGTGTTGACATTTTTCTACTGGTGTCACTCTATAGGCATTGCAGCTGAAAAGCAATTTTGGTCTGGCATCTGGTACAGTTTTTGGTTAGAGTTTGTCTGGTTTTGAAACTGATGGTCTCATCTCAGTTAAAGTAACTAATAACAGGTGATTGGTGATTCAGTATGCAGTACAGCCTCAGTTCAAAGAAAAGGAATGTCACATAAAATTGCAGGAATACATCTATATGTGTATATGTGTGTATTAGCTTTGTTCATGTCCTAACAGTTTCCTTTTACACCTGCATGATTTTCTGTGTTTGATGGCATTGCTACAACGCTTGCATTTTCATATCCATCTGAAGTTGGCATCTCAGCCACATTACACGTGGTATTTGAGCCTTAAGGTATATCTTTCCAAGATGAAATTACTACAGGAAATTAGGCAGCACAGCAGATTTTGTGCTCTCACTGCTTCACCTGTGCTTTCAGGTGGGTGTAGAAACTGAAAATTTAACACCCTTCTCAATACATTTTTAGGACTATGTTTGCCTTGTCACAGAAAGGTTAAAATGAGAAATTGCTTTAAAGACTACTAGAAAACATGGTTGTAAATATTGCAAATTCTTGAGAAAAGCTTGTGCTCAATTAGAAAAAAAGGTGGTGGTTTTTGTTTCTTTACTTTTTACATTCAGTTTTGCTGGTTATACAGTGGCAGTCTTTTCACCCCCAAATTATCTTGGCAAAATGAAATCCACAGATGCACAGAATTTCTTTGACCTGTGGGTGTTTCTCCTGAGAAAGATCGGCTTTGAATCTTTTCAACCAATAGCATTGCAGCTTTTTTGCTTAGTTCTTTCACTCCAGGTATTCTGAGTGGTCTCTCGCGTGGCATCGGCTGCATAGCTGAAGTTCAGATGGAGATACGTCATCTAAACTGTAGAGTTGTCCATGTTAATGTGATGCAAGATGTGGGTGGGTTAACAAGAAGGTAGAGTACCAAAATGTCTTAGAGCATCGTGTGAAGTTTGTAGTGGGAGCTCCCTTTGTGTGAGTATCCTAGTACGATGGTGCTACTTTCTCCCACGTTTGTTTTTCTGGGTTTTGTTTGATTTATTGTGGAAGTTTTTTGGTGCTGTTTGTGGTTTTTAACACCTGCTGGTTGCATTCATCTGTGCTTGTTCTAAACTTTTTTTCTTCTTTGTGTATGCGAAGTACAGTAAATGCTCAGTGGTTAGAATTCTTCATTCTTGAAGGGAAGAATGCTGCTGCTGTTCTCTGATGATTTAAAGCTTCCTTCTGGAAGTTACTTGTTGTGTAATGTAGAGTGAAGAATACATACTTTGCTTTATTTAGGGAAAAATGCAGGAAGTAGTTTTTGAAATAGTTAGTCATTCGTGTTTTCAGGAGTATTTAAAGCAAGGACAGTGTGCAAGGTTTTTGTTTCCTGAGTTTCTCAATTGCACACATGTGCTTCAAATGTTCGTTCTTAAAACACTCTTCTCAGATGGGCTTTCTCAGCTGGGAGCCTGGCATCCCAGCTCTCAGCTCCAGGGGTTGCTTTTCCCATTATCCCTGACATCTTGTTTAGGTTGAGCCTCTACATGTTCCCTCTCATGCCGAGCCCTTTGCAGCGATGGTGTATGAAAAACTAACATCTGTAATCAGTCTGTTGATGGTAAAATGTGTCAAAATGTTTCTGTCGTTTCTGGTGTAATGATGAGGGTTCTGCATCCACACCGATACTCCGTGTTGCTTGCTGTGTTGTTGAGCAGCTGGTGTGGTTTCCTTGGATGTGGGCTGTCAAAATAACCAGCCTTCAATGAAACACTGTAGAATTTCAGAGCTCAAAGCTCTTGGCACTCGGGCTTGGTCACCAGCTTCTGGGATAATCATAAATGGCACGTGATAGTCTAAAAAGGAGACATACAGCATCACTTTAATTGAAAAACAAAAAAAAAACAAAACAAAAAACTCCCAACCAAACATACCTCTCTTCCCCTCCCCAAACCCCAAACTCTTAAAAACCAACCAACCAGAAAAACTTACCAGAAAAAGTCTTAACACTGAATTGTTGTTCTTCTGTATAATGTACACAACTGTAGCACCAGGGTATGCAGCCAGTATCAAAAGAACATTACTTACACTGTTAAAAGGCTTTTATAATTGTTTTCTGTATCCCTTATGAATGAGGGAATTGGGCTTTTCCCTGCAATGCTACTGATTTGTGCTCCAGGGCACATTTTTTTGGAAGGAGAGCAGGAGGAATATTGTTAGTTATCTGATATATTTTCTGCCAATCTGTATGTTGAGGAGTAAAGTATGAATTCTGTGAATCTTACTAAAATGCTTCGTAATCTGCATACCTGGAAAGCTGCCTGTTAGGAGGACTACCCTGAAATCGTTTACAAATTGCTAAAAGCCATACACAGTGTTTGTTTGCATGGCTTCTATTTGTATGAGGGCCTGAGGAGTGGCAATTAAACCACAAAGGATGGCTGGTATATAGAACAGTTGGGTCTGTTGGAGAATAGGTGGAACAGTAATGTCTGATTGAACCAGTGCTAAGAAACTGCAGCATAACAGTTTGGAAACATTTGCTGCCTGTTTTTTTCAGCACAGCTCTTTATGTTTCTCTGCTTTGCACCTGGTGTTTGTTCAGGTTCCAGAGTGAAAGCATTAGAGATTTATATTCACTATCTGCTTGGGCTCTTGCTCTGCCAAGATTTGGTTTTTAGGCATAGATACTTCTGCTTTCATTAGGCGCATGTGCCAATGTCTGCAGGATCTGAACTGTGGTGGGCTTTTCTTCCCTGCCTACAGGTTGCCATTTTAAAGTGATGTTTTCATTCCCCTTAAAAACATGCTGTATGCCTATTTTTGTGTGCGCAGACTTTAGGTACAGATCTTCTGCATGGCATCACTTTTTCCCTGTTTGTAAGTTGACATGGCACCAGGAGCAAACAACAGCTTTTAGAGAGAATTTTTGTGCAGAAGTAGTAGTAGGTTTTTGAGCGTTTTGGCTTGGAAACCCTGGGAGTCTATGATCCTTGCGGTTTGTGTGCATTTTTGAGCAGGACTGCTGCTTGTGTGATACAATCTGAAAACTGTGTTTGTGATGCAATCTGAAAACTGCTTTTGCAATTGGTTTAGGAGGTTGGATGCAGGTAAGACTTATGGGCAGTTTCAGACATCCCTTATGATTTTTGGAGGCTTGGGAAAGAAGTATGTTCAAACTACAGAAATCTGTGACCGTGCTTGTGAAGAAGTGAAGCAGCAAACAGTGGTATGTGCTGCAGCAGCCTCTTTCAAGAAAATGGAATCC
>NW_009917681.1:0-3476 GCF_000696875.1 Nestor notabilis | reverse complement strand
ATTAAATTAATTTTTAAAACACTGTCAGTCTCCTGTGCCTGTAGCATCTTCCGCTTGCTGGCTGTAACTGGTCGGTCACCCATAATGCTAAGCCGTAGAAGTTCTGTCTATAAATCCTTCTTTCAACAATTTTGGGTGAACAAAATGTTAAATGGATTTATTTTTCTCTTTGTAATTTGAAATCAGTGTAAGGGTGGGAAAACTTGGTCATCCTGAATGAAGATGGTTGAGTGGTCATGTCAGTTACATCCTGAAACCTGCGCTGGAGTTCTCAGGAGAAAATGTTTAGCCAGTCTGTAATTTCATAATATGCTGTTTAACTCCTAGTTTGGAAATACGGGTATTTTCTTTGGAGGGGGGAGAAAACAGGGTGTGGGATTTAAGTCTTATTGATCCTGCTTTTATGCAGTGAGGTACAGAAAGTACCAATAGTAAAAAATTTGAACACTGAGGAAAAGCAGCTTCAATAATTTGTTGCATTTTGGCTGCTTTTTTAAAAAAAGCATAAGGAACACAAAGAATTGGGGAAGAGCTGTGAAAGTGGTAAAAATGGTGCGATGAAGGTGACTGGGATGTTGTCACCAGCAGCCCCTCCTGTTACTGAACATGTCTCTCTGGTAGCATAGTGATCATCCAGTTAGTTCACAGGTAACATTGTGTTTGGGAACTAGTCAGTGTGCTGGGCGCAGCTCTACTATTAGAGGGACCTTGACAGCCCAAAGAACCAGGAACCTGATGGCATCTGACCCAGGCAGATTAGCACTGGAGCAGGATGGCTGAGTGCAGAAGGTCAGGCTGGGGACTGGATGGGTGGGCACAGCACTGCTGGAAAGGCAGGTACTGAGTGGACTGAGCTCCCTTGAGACACCAGAATGATGTAGGGGCTGGAGCACATCACCTGTGAGAAGAAGTGGAGGGAACTGGGGTTGCAGGGCCTGGTGAAGAGAGGACTCAGGAGGCATCTCAGCAGTCTCTACCCTTCTCTCATGGGAGGATGCAGAAAACGTAAAGCCAGACTCCTGTGTGCTGTTACAGCAAGAGGCTGGGAATATGGGTCAGGCTGGAACTCATGAGGAAGAAGTTTTTTTCACTCTTGAGGTGGTCAAGCACTGAGGGAGAAAACTGGAGACATTGTGGAATCTATACCTTTGGAAAGACTCAAATCTTAAGCCAGTCAAGTACATTGGCTTGGTCTGAGCAGGGAGATTGGATTACCTCCATCAGTCTCTCTCCACCTGAATAGTTCTCTATGACGCTGTCATGGGCACATTACCCTTGGGAGTGCCTTCTGCAGGCAGGGTAAATGGAGAAGTAACAGTAATTTGGGACTGTGTTAGTTGTAGATGGTCAGAAGTTGTGGTAAGAACTCAGTTTGCTCAGGCATACCAGTGTCAGTGTATCTTGGGAGATATTTTTTTTCCAATCTTGATTTTTTTAACATGATCATCTTAACATGCTTCCTCCCTGCATACCCAGAAAAACTTTTTGTGATGGGTGTTTTGAGTGTAGATGCTTTTGGGTAAAGCATCAATAGCTGTACTTAAAGGTGTGCTGAACACAAAGCCACATTCCTTCCTCTCAGTCTTTCTTCCTAATTTATTTGCTTGCTGGTTGATGTACAAGCAGTCTCTTTTCTTCTGGCAGACAAAAGTGTGCATTTCAATTTTTATTTTTATTTTTTCATTCTTAGGGGTGTAGGAGGTCTTGAGTCTTGTCTTTGCTGTCATACTTGGTACACTTTCTCAGAAGGTGCCAGATAAATGAATTGAGAGATGCATTGTTAAGTAATGGGTGGGGTTTTTCTAAGCTTGTAGGGTATGCGAGTAAAATATGTACAAATAAAAAAATATAAAAGATATTCACTGATGAATTTTGTCGTGGGTTCAGTTACCCGGAAGTACCTGGGAGGTACCCTGGAGGCCCAGATCGCTGCTCAGGTGGGGCTTGGTATTGGTTGGCGCGTGGTGAGCAATTGTATCCTCTCCCCTTGTTATTTCCCTTATCATTATTATTATTGGTGGTAGCAGTAGTGGTTTGTATTATACCTTAGTTACTGGAGTGTTGTTATGTCAATCTGTGGGAGTTACATTCCTCCGATTCTCCTCCCCATCCCTCCGGGAGTGGGGGCAGGAAGAGGGGAGTGAGTGAGCAGCTGTGTGGTTCCGAGTTACCGTCTGAGCTTAAAACACGACAGTTCTTTGTGGCGCCCAACATGGGGCTTGAAGGGTTGAGGTAATGACAGATCTGACCAGAGTGTGTCTAATCATATTTGTGATAAGCAGTCATTGTTTCGGATTAATAGTCACTCGTCACAATGCTGATTTATTGGCTTTTGGAGTTGTTACACTTGATCTCAGAGTTTCAGCATGTCATACCTTACAGCCAGTATTTGCTCTTTTAGTGTTCATCGGCTGGGGGGGCCTGGGCTAAGGTTTGTTTCACTGTATTGTTTCACTGTACTTCATGGTAATGACTTGTAATACAATAGGCTCGTTGGTGATGAAACTGGGCTGGTATGCATCTTCAGCATGGTCATCACCCCTATGCTATGGGAGGTATATAAGGGAATTTTAACAATTACACATCTTTCTTTTTCCTTCCCTCGGGGGGTCATCCTATGGAGGAGATATTCCCTCACACCCTTTGCTCCCCCACCAGGCCATTTACAGTGGGAGTAAATTCTGGAGAATTTAAAGATCTTGAATATCCTTTCAATGCCCTTGAAAGCATCCTGCTGCTTTTGCTGGGAAACATCTTGTTGCTGCATATGCTTCTGATGTTTTGGCTACAGCCACACCACCCTGAGAATGCCTGATCTTGTCCAATCTTGGAAGCTAAGCAGGGTCAGGCTCAGGTCTTGTCCAGGGTTAAACAACAATATAGGAGGACCACCAAGAGATTTTCCACAAGGCTGGACATCCATGAGTGGCAGGGTGTTTGGGGCAGTATGGGCAAGTATCTAGGCCAGTGGGCCCCTCCAGTGCTTTGGAAGTATTGGCGATGGAAGGCAGCTGTGTGGAGTCCCCTGTCACAAGGTGCAGACACTGCTGAAGGAGAGGGTGAATTGAGTCAGTTTGCAGAGGTGAAAGCCATCCAGCTGGCCTTGGACATTGCTGAACGAGAAAAATGGCCAGCACTTTATCTCTACGCTGACTCATGGATGGTGGCAAATGCCCACCAAATGGGGGTGGTTGCAGCAATGAAAGCAGAGCAACTGGCAACGCAGAGGTAAACCCATCTGGGCTGCTGCACTGTGGCAAGATTTTTGCTGGGAAACATTTTGTTTCTGCATATGCTTCTGATGTTTGGGCTACAGCCACACCACCCTGAGAATGCCTGATCTTGTCCAATCTTGGAAGCTAAGCAGGGTCAGGCTCAGGTCTTGTCCAGGGTTAAACAACAATATAGGAGGACCACCAAGAGATTTTCCACAAGGCTGGACATCCATGAGTGGCAGGGTGTTTGGGGCAGTATGG
>NW_009917680.1:0-58835 GCF_000696875.1 Nestor notabilis | reverse complement strand
TCCCTCTGGATGGCATCCCTTCCCTCAATTGAAACACATTTAAGTTGCAAGCTACCCTGAAAAAGCAATCTTTCAAAGTGCTTGATAATTCTCAGGAACTATTGGCATAACGACAAGGGAAAACTGACAGAAGTTTCACACAGATTCAGTATGAAAATCATGCTAAGGTGGTCAGAAATAAGATACTTTCATCTTCTTTGACAATTTTTGGTTAAATAAATGTTGAACCTTTGCCATGCCTTTTATGTCTTCCTTAAATAATGACTTAAACCAGATTCTCCTCCCAATCCCTCCCAACATGTTTAGTATATAACACAAATTTGGCCTGTGGAGTCAACAAATACAAGAACATGCAAGAGGAATTTCAAAACTTGAATTGCTACATGACAGTAGTTAAAACAGGCTAAAAAGTGGACATTTTTGCTGATTGGTAAAATCCTATGCAGAAAGATGGTTACAAATATGTAATAAATGTTCACTCTTTCTTTACTGGCTGCAGTTTCTGTACCTACCTACTATCCCCTGACAATAAGAAAGGCTTGAATCTGAAAGCTGCTTACAACTTTCCGACTAGAAGATAATTTATCAGTAGAATAGAATGTAGACATACAGGGTAACAGTAAGCTCCCTGGATTTAGTTGCTGCAGAAACATCCACCAGATACAGAAGTCTACATTCTAGTAAAAAGAAATCTCATCTACATAGAATACATACTCTAACCAGAGAGTATCTATCAACTAAACTTAATCTGTCTTCGTAACTTACAAGAATGATTCTCCTAGCCTATTAAAAATTTATAGTGTCTGTAAAAAATAGCATTTAGAAATATATTCTATACAAACAGCAGCTCTGTTGATGCCAGTGGGCATTTCAATTAGTCTTGAACATTGTATTAAACTATAAACACAATGCACTCTTCATTCCCTCCTATTTTAAGTGCTCAAATATATTCTAGCACTTGACCTACAGATAACTTTAAAATGTTTAAATGTAGGAAAACAAGGCATTTAGGAAGCCCTCTTTAGAGCTATACAGGAGAGGCTTTTTTTGTGAGACAGGTATGTGAAAAGACTACCATGCTTCTCCACATTAAGTTCATGGCTTAACAATGGCATTATTCTGGACTGCTAAAATGACTCGACGAGTACTGAGCAGATACTTCAAAGTTACAGCTTTCTAATTAATGAAGAAGGCCTGCAAAATCCTTTACTAGGGAGTATAAGGGGTTTTGCAGTGTTACAAGCCACCTACTGCTCTCCTTCCTTATCCTCAAGTATATTGAGCTGTGTAGCTTGCCTACAACTTGAAAATGAAAACCTTATATGAGTAATGCTCTCATGAGGATTCCCATTTTTCACATTTTGAGTCAAGCTAGAAATAACAAGCATAGGTGTTTGCAGCTTCTTCTGACCAACATCCTGCTCATAAACATCTTTATGTATATGCTTGAGGAAAATAAATGAAATCAGACCTTGTCTGTTAAGACCTCTCTTCCTCTCATTAAAAGGGGGAAGCTGCCTATTTTCTCCACTGATAGCAGTGATTCTTTGAGCAGTACATGTTTTTTCAAGTGTTAATTTGGTGTCAATTTGCCTGCACTGTCTTGGGACTTCAGAGAAAAAGCTTAAAATACGACTGACAGAACAGCCAGAGATGCTGTACACTGCCTTCATGAAAACCCAAATAAATGCATACATGACAATGCATGCTTCAAACTCAATTTTTCTATTTCCCTGACTGAAAATTAGCTTCAAATTCAATTTTCCAGCAAGGTAATAAAGGGCCCAACCTGCAGCAGATAGTCTACTATTTGCAATGAGAAGAGAGCACCTCTTTGAAGAGTATTTGGCAGTTTTTCAAACGCAAACTATTTCTAGTTATACCAATTCTTAAAGAATTTGTTAGGGGCATAAGGGATAGCATTTAAAACTGATCAGTACCTTAGTCTATGTAATATCGCGGTAGAGGAAAAAATACTGTCAAACTGAGTAGCTGTTTGATTAATTAACATTAAATACTTACTAGACAGAATTGTTTTATGATTGAAAGTCTTGCTCCAAATACTATCTTCTAGATTGTCTTTAACTCCAAATTCATAAAGCGTGTTTGGCTTCAGATTGTCCACCACTGTCTCTGTAACTGGGCAAAGCTGAAAAACCCATTTCTTGTCTTTTCCCTTTTCTCTGTAGCGAACTGTATAGAACCTGCTTGACAGAAGAAAAAGAAAAAATAATATTTTTGCACAAAGAAACTCACTATAAACATTTCTGTCAGGAATTACTAAAACAGTTTCTACCCACCGTTGTTCTTGTTCTTTCTAGCCTCTTAAGGTTTTCAAATATCAGAAAAGCCAGCATGCCTTCCCTGCAAATGCAGCGCTAGCCCAGTCACCTTCTAGATATACGTATGTTCCCCATGATACAGGCCCTGACAATATGATTATTATACAAAGAGTAAAAGAACAGTTTCCTTATTCACAACCAACCATGTGTGTGAGGTTCTGACCACAAACTGCAAGCTCATTTTGCAAGCAGTTCCTGTGATTCTGACTTATGGCAGAACTAGTTAACCAAATCATGAGTCAAGTTAAGGACAATCGGGAAGCCTCAACCAAGTTCTCAAAATCTTCTATACCCATCCAAGGGAAAGCGTTCCCCACAAACTTAGTCCCCAGAGTTCCCCACAAAATTAGTCCAAAAATATACTAAAGGGAAAGCTAGTAATAGTTGGCATTTATGTAATATATTCGTTACTCTGTGATCCTATTATGTATTGGCCACACTTCAAACAAGAAAGTAAACCACGACATTATTTTCAGCAGTTTAAATCAGTAACATGATGAATTGCTAGCAGATTATGAAAATAAAAAATATTTCTGCAGAAATTGCCCAACCCAATCAAGCAGCACCTCCCTGAAAAAGTATGACTGCAATGCTAACCAGTATGAAACAATACAATGTAAATGGTGAGAGTTATGGCACAAGAGCTCCATTGCCTGCTACAGTCTCATTTTCATTTTATGTCCTGAATCACTGCCAAAATGGGGTGGAGAGTTCTGGTTTTGTTTAAAAATAAAACAAACAAAAAAAACCCAAACAAAACAAAACAAAATGAAAAAAAAAAAACAATCTCAGAGAGATTTGGCAATTTTAATCCAGATATTACTGAAAATTTTTTACACATAACTTTAATAAAGCATATCCATTGCCCATATTCATCTTACATTTACATCAGCTAAAAAAAGGATGAATTCCACCCAATTGCATTTTCCACACTTCAATAGAGCAAATTAAGGCCATAAATCAAACACAACTCTAAAACAGCATATACATGCCCAATAATCATTCAGAAGCAAATAGAAGAAATTTGGGTTGTGAGATTTAAGCCAGGTATTATATAGGAAAATACATGGAGAGAAAGGGAGGCTTTTTAAGAGAACAACAAAAATGTTCTGTAATCTACTGAAAAGGTATGAAAGGTCCAGACTAAAATGCCTTAATGGACCAAACATAATACTGTCAATGCATAAAGCTGCTTTTGCCAAAGTTACAGAAACTTACTTCTGGAGCAGAGCATATGTGAAAAATGACTGTTGAGTACACAGAAATTCCTAGTTCATTATTAAAACACAACCTAAGACAAGTGCTGATCATGGAAATATTTTCATACACAAAGATCCATTTTGTTTACATATTTTATCTCATAATTGTTAAATTTGTTTTCTTGGCACCAAAAACACAGGTTCTCCTGGTTTAGTTGCTACAATTCAGCTCATGCAGGTATTTTACCAGGTTATAAAATTAATATTTATGTTGGCTCACATAACTCTTTTCATCAGCTGTACTACTTTGCATTCAAAACCTGCCACAGTCTAACCCAAAATTTGAAAAGAAATATGCAAGTAGTGAATATCCTCTCTCACCTTATCGATTCCTCAGCTACCAAGTAGTAATCTGCATTCTTATTTTTGTGGGCTGTGATCTACTCACATTTCAGATGTCGATCTATCAGTTGGACTGACAAAGAATCTTTAACAAGAAATTATTAGTAGCATCAAAATGAGGAAAATTTCTTCTCCTTTAACCTCTTAGTCTGATCACACATAGTCACATGGACATCAACAGACAAGAAAAACTTACTTGAAATCTCTGTCACTATCTTGAAAAGATAATAAACTAATAAGCAAATCCATCTGCAACATAAATGCATTTTGCTGGACTCCGTACAGTCTCTTGGTAAGGGGTTTAGAATAGGTAGATAGATCTGTGATCAAAATGTGAATCACAAGTAGAACTATCCTCCTTCCTAGCTTGCCTGGAAGAGGAAATTTTATTTGTTTTCATTTTCATCCTTAGATTTTCCTACCTGCTTTAGTTGAATGGGGTAGAAATAAAGTGATTGTATGCGATGGAAAGAAAACAGTGTATTGATCCATTTTGGTTATTGAACAATCTAAATGAATAGCTGCACCAGAAATGATGAGGAAAAAAACCTCACCAAAAACTTGTCCATAATGAACAGGTTTTTAAGTGGCTGCTCCCACTTGCTTCTACTGTTGAAAATGTTCTATTTCACTGTCTCAACACCTGCAACTTCCTTCTCCCTGTTTTTTGTTGTTTGAATGAATTAAATGACTGAATTTAATTAAGGAATTACAATACTGAGAACACTTGTATGTCAAAAAGTAACTTTCATTACAACTCAGACTATTAAAAAATCTGACAAGATGTGCCAAACTATGCCATTTGAAATAGAAACAGAGCGTAGAAGAAATGTGCTCTCAACTCCAAGATTTCCAAGCCCATAAAAACTTCACCAAGGGTGTAATTATTTCAATGGAAGCTTGCCACGAGTACTAAAAACACTGACTGCGGTGACAGAATTTCCTCAACCATTTCAATAAAAGCAACCAAAATGAAGTTCCATTTAACAACTTCAATTTGCAATAGTTTGAGTACTAATAATATCCAAATTGCAAACAACATGCACTTTTGGGGAAATGCGGTCATTTGTTTATAGAGTAGGAGTTCAGAAATGCCAAGTTTTGTCATCAAAGAATAACAATTCATCGTTAAACCTGACCAACAAGCTGCCAAATAAAGCTCAATTTCAGTGCCTCAGAACATTCTAATGATTATATTCTGTTGTTATTTTAATGTCTTTATTTTTCAAACCTTCCTTTTAGAAAAAAATACAGTATCAACCAATCAATACATAAAATTGAAAACATGAGAACGTAAAATTCAGTCACTGCCTGCATATTGCTGCTAAGAGAAGCAAAATTCTACGATGGATAAGCAAATCAAAGTTTTCATGACACTGCCTTGATAAGAATTCCACTATAATTTTTCCAACTTAACCAAATCTCTTCTTAGCCAGATTCCCAGAAAATGCTTGTCCAGGCAAATATTTGTCCACAAACAATTAGATACAAGAAATCTTATAAGGCGGATGGTTTTACGAGATTTCCAGATTAGGTCAGTTTGTGTAAATATCATGGGTTTATTTGGAACCATACCTAAACCAAAACTCCAAACAATTTAATCATGACTATTTTAGTCACATATAACACTAAACAAACAATTAAGCCCTGGAGATATAAGAACATTCCTGTTCTGTGATTTTGTGTTGCCATAGATAAAAGATTATAAAGCTTATTTCACATTAGTGCATAAGAATGTAATCAGACATACACATGTACATACTTATTTGTTTATAGTTAGACTTCATTATAAGCACAGCACCCATTTAGTGTTAGAAAGTACTAAAAGAAATTGTTCCAACTATGATTCTTCAGATACTGAGTGTTTCGCAAATTGGCACATGAAATTGATTATACCATTTCCTTTTTATTGCCAAGCTTACTTCAAAGTAACATGTACAAAAAGATGGAAAGAATTACATCACTGATGGCTACCAGTTAAGTTTGTAAAGCACTAGTTTAGTTTTCACTTTTACATGATGACTAACATTAACTTTTTTCACTTATACTTTTTAGTAGAACAAATGAAATGAAGAGTTAGAGGTTCTGAACAATGAGATGCTGGCCACCAACAAATCTTTCCATGTTTAAACAAGCTTTTAGCATATACTCCCACAGCAGTAACTCAAAAGCATCTGAAACTCAAGAAGTTATTTACTGTAGCAGGTTTTCCTTAAGGAATTCTGCTAAGTTTAAAATACCTTTTCTATGACATTTGCAACAGATAGTGTGATTAATTTGGCAGCTGCATAGCGACACAGATTTGCAGGCAGGCACAAAAGGAGACGCATGTACATATCTTTCTGAATTTAGGGTTTAAAAAACCCCCTACTTGTGTGCTGTGCAACATAAAGAGTAAATATGGGTTCTTCTCTTTTTCCCCCCTCTATTTTTCTTACATGTTTTATTTTTCAAGCCTCAGACACAAAATAAGTAAAACACAAAATCTGTACTACTTGCAAATATTAGGACATTAGGACATTTAAATCATGGGCAAACAAATTTATACAATACAAATGCAAATTTGTCAAAGTTCTTAACTGAGACATATTTCATAAAAGAACATACCTTCTGGTTTTAAATTTCTATTTCATATTTATCTGAAAGCATGTTTTTTCTTCTACACAATACACATACAGGAAAATAGAGTATTCTACCAACAAACCCTGGTTTTGTCTTGCATGGAAAAAATATCTTCTGTTCCTTCCCTCAACTCTCCCTCCTAAAAAGCTGAATGTCTGCTTCTTTGACACCCTGCTCTGCTTTGGGATCTGTAGAGTTACTCTAACCTAAGCAAAGGCCCCCCAAAAGTCTATGCAACAGTCTGTACTCTCTTTTTCAGACCTAAATGGACAGTAAACAGCCACAGTATGTTTATTATGAAAGCTCTGTCCACTACTGGCAGTTTGAACACTGAAAGGCAGAGAGGAAAGAAGTTTCTCTACTGCCTCAGAAATATAAAAAAGAAGAATGTGACTGTGCAGCAGTTTATCAAGACTTTGCATCCTCCCTCATCAACTACCTCACATTGGCATCAGAAAACAGATGTGGAAAAAGCTAACTCCACACTGGTGGAGCCCTTCTGGTGTTACATAATTTTCATCAGCTACATAAAGCTAATTGCTTGAGGTTTTTTGTTGGTCTGTTTGTTTTATTTTTTTCTGTGTTCTAGTGCTAAGGCTCCGACCAGGGATTATAACCACTTCAAGGAGGCTTTAAAACTTCAAACAAATAGCAGTGATTATCTTTTGCTTCCACAAAGAATTATGGTTTAGGATTATCTTGCAGCAAGTATGTAGCACTCTATTGGCTTATGCTCTTAATCTCTGGACAGTTAAACAACCAAAGAATGGTTTGTCAGAAAATGCGATGGGAACTTTTTCTTCACTGGAGTTTCCTGTATAGTACTTCATAGGTACAAAATAACACTGTGCCCTCAATAAGTAAGCAATAATTTGACTGAAGCAATAAAAGATATCATTGCTTTCTGAGAACATGGCACCTTTTATTCAAAACTCATTTCCTCACAAAACCAGTCTTCTAAGGAATAGCCCGTGGAGGTCAGACTCTCACTAGAGAAAATCTTGGCCAACATATCCATGCTGTTCCATATGGTTTTAATCTTCTGAGTCAGTAACATATTCAACTAACTTACATTATACAAGATTTGTACAAAAGCCTAGTATCATCTGGAGATGGGAGAATCTGAGGCTGAGAACAGTGACTCATTTCAGGTCCTGCAGAGTTACATATCTAAAACTTGGTGGGATATTAACTGAACTGAGTTATACGTGCACATAGTGCCAATGTCAAAGATTACAGGTCATGGCTATACTACAGTCTTGAGGATGATTAACAGTACATTTCAGCATGTCACAGTAAGGAGAACATGCCAGATGAAAAGAGGACCAAGTGGACTGCCCCTGCAATAAATACAAATGTTGATGAATCTGTTATCTGACTTTAAGTCTTGTACTTTTTTACCATAATCTACATTTTACATCCAGTTTAACTGTATTAATGGGAGTTTTATTATAGACATCAAAGTAAGCAGATTCATGTCTAAATGAGACAGATTCAAATTAGAAAAAAATAATTAGAAAGATGGAAAAAAAAAGTGTTCTTGATAATGCAAAGATGCATTAGAAAAACAAAAAATGATAGTTGCAAACCAGATGCAGATGCATCCTGAACATGGGTGCACAAAGTTTCTTCTTGGTTTTACAAAACACTGAATTGAATGGAGCTTCACGTAATATAAATGAAGGCCAAAAAAATCTCTTCTATCATAAAAGGAAGAATACAAAGAGAACACCAAAATGACAGAGCCAGGAAACCATCTGTATTAACAATTTCAATAATGGCAGCAGATGAATTTTACTCATCTGCCAAGAATTGCCTAAAAAAGTAACGGTGTAATGGCTGAGAAGCTACCCAGCACTATGACTTCTCTTGAAACTGCTACTTGGTGAGTCTTCCTGAGCTTCCCACCTATTGTACCACTCATTAAATAAATTACAGCAACACAAAAAATATTATAGTAGAAGAGATCTTCTTTTACTTAAAACAGAAAATTAATGAAAGCTGTACTGTATCAGCACCAGGAAAGCAGTGTAATGATAAGACCAACTACAGGAAGCAAAAGCCAAATAGCATTAAAACAAGGCACAGTACAACAAAAGACTTACTTTACTTCTATTTGGCCAACTTTAAACTCATATATTTCCTATGATATAACAAAGTTTCTTTCAATTGAGTCACACACAAACAACAGTAGAGCCAAGGCTATTGGTTTCAGAAGAACAAAGGATCTAATGTGAAATAGCAAGGTTTGTACTTCAACATGTAGACATCTAACTAAATTTGCACTCAAGACAAGAAAAAGCTTGTGAAACTAATTTAAGTCAAAGAGAAAATTTACTTCATGTTCAGAATATTGCTTTCAACTTTTTAATTTCCAAGGTCAAACTTATTTCAGCTACACAATATAACTACACTGATATAAATCATGATCATAATAAAAGAAGGTTTTCAGTTATGTTACCTGTCACTATCACAGTTACTTGTTGCTGTCCAGTCATGCTGAGGGTTGACTAGGATGCCCCAGGAGAGAAACACAGAGGTTGGGGTAAGAGTGCCAACTACCAGCTGCAGAGGCTTTTGATTCTTGGTCCGACCTACATAAGAAACATATAGTTCCAACTAAAAGTTAGTTTCTTTCTCCTGCATTATGTAGGGGAAAGTTTTTGCAGTATGTTTAGTAAAAGAATTAGCTATATGCAGATTAAGTTCAAAGCTCTGGCTGTCTTGGACTGCATCACAGAAAGCATTGCACAGAGTTTAGGACATCAGGAAGTCTTTCTCTGAATGTGACAGAAATAGTAACTTCTTGGCAGAATTCTTAGTAGCACTGAAATTACATCCACAGATAAGGCATGCTTTTTACAGCATTCTTCATCAAGGGTAAAATAGAATCTACAAAAATTCTTTTCCTTTTAAGTCTAGGCAGATCTGAGTTGGTGTCTGGATTTTTTTCTTTTAGCCACCTACTACACTAAAAATGTCCAGCTTTTGCGTGATACTTAACTTCAGCTTTGCTCTGTATGAAGTAGCACAACTCTCATGTGGAGAAAGAACTTTTTTTAAATGAAGTTTAAAAGCTAACATTTGGAAAAGAAGAAATGATCTAGAACAACTATTTTGAACCTGTAGTTTGTGGACTGCTACAAGCTCAAGGAGAACCTTTGATGGTTGGAAGATGATTAATTAAAGGAAGTTCCTATATTCTTCACATCATATTACATACCTCAAAAATCTAAAGGATCTGTATCATCTCAAAATGTACAGGTGACCACAAATTCCCTAAAAGTTTATAAGCCACTGATGCAAGGGTTGTATTTTTCACTGTTGCAAAACAGATCTGACTTTCTTTTCATGCCTTTTGAACCCTAGTAGCTTTTCATTTAACAAGCCCCAGTGAAAGTACTTTCAACCAATGAATGAGCATGCATTTAGAAATGTTAACCATGGGGGTTTTTACTTTATATTGATGATGAGTATGTTGACACAAAACTCCTCCGAACAAAACTAAAAAAAGCACTCTACCCTTTCAAATACTGTGGCACATACGATACTTCCACAAGGGCAAGTGCCCGAAGAATTTTCTTGTTTTTCTAGACTAGTTCCTAATACTGCTTCTCCATTTTTAAAGAAAAACTAAAACCAAACAGCTTGGCCATTCAGCAAAATGCCTGGCAAATCTGCTATCTATAGCAAAATCCCTTTCTTGATCACTTTTTTAGGAAACGTGGAAAACGTGAGTTTTAAGGAAAGTAAAAACCAAGCTCTCATATAACTTGAAATCACACTGGCTTTTGGGAGGACCTACATATGATTTTGATTAATTCTTATTAAGCCATTAATTCCCAGTTAGAGAGTGCAAAGATTTATACACTGTAAAACCAGGAATTATCTTGGTGATCATCTATGTTGATCTGTATGAATACAAAACATACAATTCCTCTGTATTAATCACAGTATGAACTGGAATGTCTCCTCCAAAAACATAACCAGTTTTCAAATGTAAATTTAAAATTGCAGCAACCCAGAATCTACCACAATTCTTGGTGATTTTTCCAGTTTAACTATTCTCACAAATAAAAAGACCTGCTGTATATCTAGCTAGCATTAAAACAACAGCTCTTACTGCATCTTTATCTGCTGGACTGAAAAGTCAATAATCCGAATCCTGTTCCACAAATCAGTTACTGTAGACTAAGGATACGAAAATTAATAACATCCAAATACTGTATCGGGCTTTTTTTTAATTATTATTATTTTGGGGGGTGGCAGGTATTGTTTTGTTTTGTGTTGGGCTGCCTTTGTGTGTGTGGTTCTGGTTTTTGAAGATCTATCTATCTATCTGTATCTGTTGCATCTGAAAGCTAATTGACCTTTCAAAATCTTTCCAGACATTCTGGTTTACACCTGGCCGAGACCAAGAAATTAATTCTGAGCAGCTACTGGGAATTAGAACAAGGTCATCTAGTCCAACCCCTGTGCAATGAGCAGGGACACCTTCAACTAGATCAGGTTGCTCAGAGCCCTATCCAACCTGGCCTTGAATGTTTCCAGTGCTGGGGCATCTAGAACCTCTCTGGGCAGCCTCTGCCAGTGTTTCACCACCCTCATCGTAAAAAAAAATTCTTCTTTATATCTAGCTTGAATTTTTAGTTTAAAACCATTACACCTTGTCCTATTGCAACAGGCCCTGTCAAAAAGTTTGTCTCAAACTATAAACATATACATATATCAGTTTATTCTTTGCAACAGTCCAGTGATCCTGACAGTCATCTCCGTATTAAAGGAATTAAAACCTAACAATATTAACAACGTAATTAAGATAATACAGAAAGTCTTTGGAACAGATGAGAATCAATTTCCACTCTGCTATGTACAGTTTAAACTAGACACATCCCACTTTCCTTAACTCATTCCATCAGCAAACTTAGTAGTAATAATGACTTGCAGATATAGTCATATATACATATACACACACACACACCCCCAGACAAACACATTTACCATTTTACAGTGAGAAACAAAGAGCTTTAACATGTCCCTGGATGGAGATACCCTTACTGGAAGCTTAGCAAGAATAGCTTCAATACACCAGATCACTGGATGCAAAACTCTTACTTCTTTTGCATGCACTTATGACCTCTTTAAACATCAGAAATTAGTATTCTAAATTCAGTTCTCATTTGTAAGAACTTCTTACAAGAACAATCTTTAGGTAACTCTTAATATTTTGAACACCACATGTTTGACTAATTACTGATTAGGAAATACTGGCCTACATTTTTTCCTTCCTGCTCATGGAATTTGTGCATCCCAGTCAAGCATCTATGGTTACTAATATCTTCTCAGAGAAACTCAGTAAAAGATTCTGTTTTCCTTCAACTACTTTAGGAAAGATATGCAGTAATGGTAAAATACCTGAACAAGATTTCTTGTTATTTGAAACACGTGCTGGTCTTACCGAAACCAAATACCGTGGCTCAGCATCTGTAAATGAAGAGGGCAGCAATTAGTACAGATGTGCTATCTTTGTGAGAAAGGGATTAACCTGCAATTAATAAGTCAAATATTCAGTCAGTGCTTGACACATTATCCCATCTTTGTGATTTCTAGGCATGTTTGCTTTAAGCTTATTGACCAATCATTCAGAAATACTCTAGCATCAAGAAAAACAATACACTCATGCACAAAAGATTAGGCAATTCTTTTTGACTAGGACACCACGAACAGGTGAACATGGCAGGACATACGCTTAACACAAAAATTACATGCAAAGTGAATGGGAATAAAAACCCAGATGAAGAAGAAAAGTTCACAGAATTACAGAATGGTTTGGGTTGGAAAGGACCTTAAGATCATCTAGTTCCAATCCCCCAACCATGGGCAGGGATGCCTCACACGAGACCATGTCGCCCAAGGCTGTGTCCAACCTGGCCTTGAACACAGTCAGAGATGGAGCATTTACCACTTCTTTGAGCAACCTGTTCCAGTGCCTCACCACCCTCACAGTAAAATGAAAAAAAAAAACAAAACTTGTGAAGTACTAAGAAGGCAAAGCCTAAAGAGTACAACCAGAGATATCTACTCTCCTGACAGGAGCTGGAGGAACTTTTCCTATAATATTTTCTGTATTCTGTTTCAGGCTATACACCTTAGATTTCCTGCTGTAAGTAAGCAGTTTCTCAGTAAAGAGCTGCCCTGTTTGTAAAAAGAACAAACAATACTTTAGGAATGCATACACCAATAGACCAATACTAAATCATTCAAGATTTGCATGGTCACAGGAAACACCACAATGTCAGATATGTTTAAGACAGACTCCACATTTATTCTTTGCAACAGTCTTGGTTACTGGCTTGTTTTATAATTACGTTTACATACTTTTTCCTGGGACAACTTATCAGATTAACTAAACTATTAGGTGCTTTGACAGTTTTGAATACTCTTTATGAAAGCAAAATTATTACTAACGTCTAAGAGAAAGGGACTTATATTTGTGTAAAACCCACAATGGGCTGTGACTTTGACTGGAATCTCTGGGTACTGTTACACTAGAAATAATGTTGCATACAACAGGACAGTGACAATTTAAGTGATTTTCTTACTCAACAAATTAATCTCAGAGACAAATTGTATTTTCCAGACTTTCTGAGATTTACATTTCTTTTAATTTTACCCCTATTTATTTTCTCCGAGGAAAAATGAACCTTTACAAAATAATTTTAAAATTAATTAAAATAATTTAAATTATTAAATCTCTCTATCCTAACTCCTGTTCAAATGTGTTTGCGCCACTTCCCATAAGAGGTTCAACTACTTCACTTCAAAAAAGCTAACAGAAATATTTTATTACACAGCGGGGGTGGGCAGGGTGGGGAAATGCCCTTCCAAAGAATTTTTGTCTTTCAATTCAATCTTATGGGAATAGCCTCTTTTGAAGTACACAAGAACTGCAGCCATTCTAAAAGACGCAGAGTCATCACTAGCTGGGTGTAAGCTGTGAACCAGCTTGGAAAATTTCTGGCAATACTAATCTTCATAGGAAATAATGTATGAAGAGCGTTTAGTAAGAAAATGATTATTACATAATTACGGTTAACATTGAAATACCACAAATTCAGATTCTACCCCCAAAAATCATTTCAGCATACATCAGTATAAAACAGAGATACATGATACAGATGCAAGATATAGATCTCTCTCTCATATTTTAAGGATCTAGAATTTCATAAATAAAGGATCCTTACAGAACAATGAAAACTTTAGCAAGTTGAATTTGAAATATATTTGCAAATTGGCTATGAAAATCTTAGTGGTTCCTTGCTGCTTAACGCATTCTTGAAGGGCTGCTACTATAAGACTAACAATAAATCCCCTTGTTTGAACCTGTTACTGTCTAGTCTGCTTTATTAAGGCTGGAATGACAAACGTCATGGATAAGAGCTCTTTCAGCTGGCACACACTTATTGCTTTATAAACCCATTGAAGTAGCAGATCAGAAATAAAGACCAAATAGTGACAACTACTTTAGTCACAAAGTACTACAGGAAAATGCCCAGATTTATCAGAATAGCGCTAGTCTACAAACCCGTGACTAATTCTTAGTGTTAGAATTCCTCAAACATAGAGTTTTTTGACAATTCAGTTGAGAGGTGCCAATACATCACGGGAATTGCTTTTCCAAGTTTAAATATCCGCAGCTGAATAAAGCAATGCCACTTTGGACCAAAGCACAACACTCCTGCAGGCACACAGATCTAACCAAATGATCTTTGAAGCAGAAGGGAATGCTAGTCACACCCTGAGGCACTAGTATTTGTAATGCTATAGTATTTCTCTCTATAGCATTTGATACATACAGTAAACACATGCATGTGCAATCAGTATATATTCTTACACTCTTTCCACCCACTTCTCAAAAATATTAGACAGAAGGATTAGTCATCTTGTTTTAGCTTTTAAACATCAAGGCTACTACAGCTCAATGAACTGTCACCAATTAGATGAAATATTTTTCTGAACTCCTTCAATTTTCAGAATTTTTTTCATCCAGACAAAGACACACACACTACATGTTCACACAGGTATGTCTACAACTTATCACAGAAGAAACATTTCAAAGGCTGCAAAGCTGCAGAGAAGTAAACCAGTATTTTGGTGTCATTATAAAAGAGTTATTAAAAAAAATTTTATTACCCACCTTAACAGCTTCAGGTGACAACCAGAATATAACAAAAATACATGTCACTGACACATCAAACTAATATGGGAGAACTTACTTCCATTTGCAACGAACTAGGCTTTCAAATCATCATTAGCAGGCAACTAACATGCACTGCAAAATGCTAGCAATTTCTGCTTATGTCCAAGCATGCTATTTTAATTAATTTTAATTTAGTTCAGCTAACACAGAAATGCAGTTGAAAGCAAAAACATAAAAATGGACTAATGAAATCAGGATAAATTTTAAAGGAAGATGTTTTCTCCTTCTTTTAGAACTCATAGACCACGAGATTCAGAAATCAAAACAAAGGATTTTTTATCTTCAGGCTGCAATTCCCTAATCTGGGATTGCTAAAGACTTACTACAAGGGTTAAGGGCAAAGGCTGAAGGTGGAGAAAGTGAAGTATCAGAAGTATTGTGGTGTAACAAGCATGGGAAAAGATACAGAAAGAGGACATAAGGGGCTGTTGTGAATGAACCTGTGGCTGGTCAGTATGCTTAGCTAGCTGAAAGTGCAGCTGCTGACCTCCTCCAGATCCTCCAGTCCAGTAGGCTCAACTAACATTAGCAATAAGAATCCAGGTTTTTGGTAAGTTTTAGGAAACAAAATACTTCTGAAGTAATGTTCACATTATTTGGCTTCTTGAAAACCAAGTGGTTAGTACACCTGCACATTCTGGTAATTGATCAGATATAAGAAACAGCAGAGCAAGGTGTTTTAGCTAAGCACCGCTCTAGCACACATCCCTGAAATACACTTTTTAAAATGTTTTCAGGGTGGTACTAGAATTCTTGCATATATATACGTATATGCAAAAATCACCCATCACTTATGGTTGTTATAAAGCAGGATTGCCAATACATTCTTCTCTTACACTGTACAATCTGGTTCAGGTAAAGAAAAGGCAAAAGCATGATCAAACTCTGAACTGGTTTTAGAAACAGAAAAGGAGATGACTTTTGTTCACTCTGTTACCCTATTGCTGTTCATTCTAACAAAATTTTCCTGTCTCCACCCAACTTTTGGGATTCCTCCAACAGCATCAACAAATTCAAGGAGGCTGACTTGCAATCTTCCTAACCAAGCTAGAAAAAAAACTAGCCCAAATTTCTCAAGGAAGTACTCTTTCTTTATGAGTCATGCAGACTGAACAGATTTAGATAAAGGTTTACGTCAAGCTCAGAATTCTGGACGGGTCTATTCACCTCATTTATTACTCCAGCTGAATTTACACTTCGATATGTTTTGACACACTCTGAATACCTTCCACAATCAATAATAATGTTGCTTATTGTCATGTAAAGTCATAAAGTACATTAAGCACAAAACACATCTTGTATCCTGATAAAGGCACGCTTCTTTGAACCAAACTTTGATGCTGCTTCATAATTGTCATTTACCCTTCACTGTGATTCAAATCCATCTATCTAGCAAGGCATGAAACTGTTCAAGAGTTTGGTGCCAGCATGAGCTCATTACAAGTTCAGGAAATCCAAGAGAATCCTTTTCTGTTTGTCCATGCCTTCTGCAGGCAGTTCCCAATTCATGGATAACATTATGCAATTGCTGGCTTGGTTATTATATTAGTTGCAAAAGAAAGGAAAAACAAATATTTTAAGATAAGAATCATTGCAGTGAGGTGCTGAATATTCTAATGGACAAAATGTAGGCAGATGTCACACTTTCTACAAAGCCATATATCTCTGATGGAAATCCTAGAAAAGATCACTTATTAATTTCTTTTAAAATATTAGCCCATATACATGTGTAATTTCATAAATTCATAAAACTGATGACTTCAAGTTTATTGTTAATAGGGTCATAAGAGGTGTGTGACCCAGCAGAAAAACACGACAATGAATTTTATCTTAATGAACAGTGACAGGGGTGGAAATATGGAAATCATGGGCCTTAGATATATCTAATTTTGTGTATATTATGTCATCTATTAAAAAAAAAAAAAAGTTAGGCATTGCTTCATTCCCCATATTCCAGTTCCAACTGGAGTCAGTTACCTCAAACAGAATACTGATTATGCTGCTCCATTAACAAAACTAAGCACGCACAGCTAAATCAAGGAAATGTCTGCAATGCACTTCATTCTGCTATGTAGATCTATGCTGTCTGTTAGAAAGGACAAAGCACATTTTAAAGGATTGATGCATTTTAGGAAAGGAATCATGACTTATATGCAAAGTCTGTATGTTTTCTTACATTGGCCTAACTACTAAACTAATTAATGAAATAATGTTTTTTCTTTCAGTAGGATCTACAGTTGATTGCCTATCTGTACCATTTTCACTTACAAATCTTCATGGAATAGGCAATTTTAACCCTAACAGAGGATCCACTTTTGTCAAGATACAGAGATTCTCCTGAATCTAGTCACTCCCTCGTGAGGTTATAGTCTAAAGCAATGTTCCTTAATCCAGTGTGAAAACATACCTTTTAGTAACAAACAAATGCCCTTAAATCCAATGTGAAAACATACCTTTTAGTAACAAACAAATGCCCTTAAAGATTGGATAAGCCAAAGCATGAGAGGATCAAGGAGTTCTCAGGGTGAATGTGAATATTTTTGTATAAATCTAGTTGATCTGATTGTGGAAAAATGTGTGGAACTCACTGAAGACCTTTTGCAAAGTGACCATTGGCACTTGAATCACTAGAATATCTAAAACATGGAAATTTTAGTGTGAAATTTTAAAAATATATTGGTTTACTATAAAGATATACTAGACCAACTTTATCACATATGAAATGTTCTCAGAGTACACAGATACGTAAGATTTTTCAGCAATACGAATACGGTCTAGGGGTTTTATATCTTTGGAAAGAATCTTGAGAGCATTTCTATTGTCCCTCTACAACAACTTACTTTTCTAACATCCACATGAAATGTGTGCTGATCTGAGTTCTCTGGCTGCCAGAATGAAACCTAACCATTGTTCCTAAAACTACAAACTGTTCTGCAGTTCCTCCAGTTTGTGCCAGCAATTTGGCCCCTGAAACGGTGAGGGGTGCTAGCAATCACCGCTGTCTTCTCTTCACCTCTGCCACCAAAGTCACTCTAAAACAGAGCCAAAAGCAAACTTGTTTCTTAGTTTAGCTCATATTTTGTACACACCTGGCAAGTACAGTTAAAAGCTGCAGTTTAACATGGTGTTTAATACTAATGAAATGGGAAAGATGATGTATCTCTGTTAAGCCAACATGAAGAAACCCTGATCAATAATCCAGTAAAAACAAGAATTAAGAAACCCAAAAGGTTTATATTCTTCTCATTCTCACCCCATAAATCACAACAACAATAGCATGCAAAGCAAATATGCCTTACCAAGTTCTGTTACGTAGTTTTTTCCTTCCGAAGGTAAAGGAATGTACTGATTAGAAAAGAAGCTGCTTCCATAACCCAGGACAAAACCTTCTAGTTTGGTGTTTTGACTTGGTCGAAGATACCTCATGCAAACGGTGTCATCTGTTGCATTGATCTGAACTTTTAGACTCTGCCTTTTCACTGGGGAAGAAGTGGAAAAAAAGAGATCAGAATGCACTATCTTGTAATCATATAATCAGTAACAGAATAGAACAATGTAACAATATGTTTAATTTGCTAGTTGAAAGCAACTGAATAATTGCTAAACATGGATTCTCCTGGAAGCTCAGTGTGTTTAAAAAAAAGAAAACTAATAGTCATGTAAAATTGTCGTTTCCAATACATATATTTTTCCATTAGTTTAATATTATCATTAGCTGTAACATCTTCTACAATTGCAGTAGTAGAGAAGTGCATGAAATAACTGGAAAAAAACCAAACATTTTTCCTTTAAATCTTTAAATGTGAGATTATAGTAAACCTAGCCAGCCATAGAAGCCACAGGGAAAGAAAACTTTCAAACTTTTTTTTTCTTGTTAGTAAGAAACATGGATTTTTAACATTAAGCTAATCACACAGACAAATTAGGGAAGAGGATAAATAGTAACTAGATCCAAATAAAAATGCTACAACTTTTTTTCCCTTTTTTTTTTTTTCCTCCTACATTGGGCTGAAAATGTAATTTTCCAGTTGGAATTACAGCAGGACATCTAACTACATATATACTTTACTCAGAATCACCAAGAAACTTTTTTTAAACATTCACTTTTATGCTTTCGAGTGGACCAGCACATAAAGCAAGAAATGTCTTGTATATCCATCTAGAAAAATGTATCTTAGAACAACATAGAATGACTTCGTAACAGACTAATCAATGTTTTAGGATACAGGAAGGTGTTTTGTCTTGTCTTGGCGGGGTAAGGGAGGATTGGATTTTCTTTCCTAGTACATATAATCTTAATGTTCCCTTGTGTCCTGGTTTTGGCAGTTGTCACTGTTAAGCTTATCATATTTTCAGAACTGTTAAATGCCAATGCTTAAAATAAAAAGTAGTAATGACCCTCCCCCAAACTTATGACACTAGTGCTAGAATTATATGTTTTGGGTTAATATTTCTCTTCTCATTCTCAAAATACAGATTTTTATTCCCAAGAGATTTTCAGGCATCTGTCTAATCAGGTTTTCAGGGTAAAACAGAAATTTGCACAAAATCGTTTAACTTCAGGAGATAAATCCTGAAGAACAACAATGACATGTATGACCTGCCATTACTTAACATGGAAGAATGATGCTGAACTTCCTTGTCTTCCCTTCTGTCCTTCACTCTAAGTCCCTTCTTTCCTGCCCTTCTCTCTTGGTAATTGCAGACCGATATTCAAAATTTCTTTAGATAAGTACATATGCATTGTCTGGTATCACCCCAGCATACCCTCCCTCATTTTCTTTTGGAGAAATTCTAATGACTGGAGTTGCCAAGAGGCTGGAATCCCCAATTTTTGAAAATGATTATTAGTACTGTTGAGCACCTGCAGTTGTCTGCACTCTGAATGTAAAGACCCAAGCCAAACACTTTATGCCTCTTCCCTTTATAGAAAGAAGCATATAAGTAAAACTGATGAAAAACCTGATGTGCTTCCAATAAGATCCTTCTTTTATCTAAAGACTGATCAAGTAAAAGCACTCAGCCAGGAAACAGTCACAGTTTTCCAAAGGCAACTCTGCCAGGTTCCAGAAGACTGCAAGGCTTCTAGAAAACTCAACTCTGACACTTTCAGCAGTACAATACCATCACAGGGAAAGGTGTGGCAGTTGCCTCCTTATCTGGGAGATATCCTCACTTATTTTCAGTTTATGAAGCTGCTATGGGTATGCAACATTGGATATCAAGAAGGTTCCAAATAGCAGAAACCAGGAAGAAAATCCAACAGACTTCAAACCCCTTTAATATACTTCATAAAGATGCCTAGTAAAAAGTTTATTATCCCGTTATTATCCCGTACTGACAGTGAACTAGATTTGTTAAAATGATGTAGTCTGCAAAACTCCAACCTAACTTTGGAGAGCTGAGTATAAATGAAAAGATGGTCTCCTGGTTCCACTGAATATTCATGTCTAAGAACATAGCAAGACTTACAGTATTCAATTCAAATATGATAATTTTATTTCTGTATTAAAACTCAATTTTTTAAAAAACACTTAAATTTAGAAAAAAAAATCAAGAGTTTGTTTTTGTTTTGTTTGGGTTTTTTTAACACAGTTGTTTCTATATATCTCAGTTGTACTTTACATTAATTTGAAGACCTAATTCTAATTCAAGATTGAGTTCACTTGGGTTTGATTCCAATTAGATACTGTGTTTTATTCATAAGTAGCCAATCATAGTGATAAGAAGTCTTGATTTTATTTAAGCCTAAAAACTCTCAATGAAGTTTCTAAAACCAGAAGTGTGATCTAAATGGGATGCCCAAGCCAGCAACAGCTTTGAGGTAGGACACTTTAGACTTTTTCTTTATAGCTAACACATCAAAACCACCAAGATAGCTTTTAAACTCAAAGCCAGTTCCTGCAGAACATAAACAGGGATAACGTATTTTTAAAAATAGAGAATAAGGCAGGACAGAAGAAAAGGAGATTAATTTCAAAGATAAAAAAATAAATCCTTGTCCTCCCCACCCTGTCTTGACATGGCAGCTTTTTTCCTCTAGTTCACTTTTAAGTACAGGATCCTTTCAGTGATGGCCTGAATGGCCAGAAATACTGCAGGTTCCCCACAGTGTTTAGGAAAAAAAAAATATAATCACAGAATCATCTAGGTTGGAAAAGACCTTTAAGATCACGGAGTTCAATCACAAACCTAACACTGCCAAGTCCACCAGTATACCATGTCCTTAAGTGCCTTTTCCTCAGTCGTTGTCAGGTTTCCCCCCACACCCCCCGCTTATACTAAAGGATGGAGATAATCTTTCTTTTCCTGTCCTTGCAATCCAGCTAGAGGGTCTGTTCCATACCGTCCTTCACGTAACTATATTCCACACCTTCTGCACGTAACTATATTCCACACCTTCTGTAAGCTCCGTGCTTACTACTTCCTTCTCTCCACCCAGCAGAAATTCTCCTAGCTGAGAGGACCCAGTCGATCTCAGCAAGAGTGCTCTTCTGGCTTTCCTCTTGAAGGTGCAGCCTGACCCAAAGAGCAGCACAATGCAAGGCAGACAAATAGCCTTCTTCCTATTACTTAGGTGCATATTTTTAAAAGAAAACTGTGCTAAAGCAACACCACAGATGCCACACTTCCTATGACTAAACCACATTCACTTCCATGAGCTGTGAGCATTCCACATTCTCTGAAATTGAGGCATGAATTTTAAATGGTAACACAATACCTACTAGGACTGACCAGTTTCTGGAAGCGTATGGACAGAAGTCGAGCAACCAAAGGCAATACTGACAAGTTTTTCTATCAGATGTCGAAACGGATCTAATTAACAAATTAAAAATTGCACCAAAAAAATCTGTGGAAGTTGGTATGCTACAACTTACATGTGAGATTTTTCTCTTTACTTCCTCTTTCTCCCTACTGATGCATTTTAGTGTACAGCTACTTTATAGATTAAAAAAAAAAAGGAAGAAATAGCAATGGATTCCTTTGGTAGTTCATTAATATTTCTTTTAGTACTACATCACAGCGAGGGTGGTGAGGCACTGGAATAGGTTGCCCAAGGAAGTTGTGAATGCTCCAACCCTGGCAGTGTTCAAGGCCAGATTGGACAGAGCCTTGGGCGACATAGTTTAGTGTGTGGTGTCCCTGCTCATGGCAGGGGGGTTGGAACTAGATCATCTTAAGGTCCTTTCCAACCCTAACTATTCTATGATTCTATACTGATCTTGAATCTTGAACATCTCCTAATTACTTTCTATCTGAAGATCACTCAGCTTATACTAAATTATTTGAGTGGCAATAGTTATGTTCTCTCTCAAGTGAGGTGTGCTCAAGAGAATCATGACCTGTTCTCAAGTTGCCCAAGGTAGGAAAGGCCGCTACTCTGAATCACATACTCTCATCAACCACTAGTGCTGCAACAATGGTTCTCTCCTGAAGTTAGAAGAACCTGAGTTTACTGGGAACCACAGCCATCGAGTGGGAGCACCTGGGTTCCAGAGAGTGAAAGGCTACATAGGAGACAAAACCAAAGAACAATAAGGACAGAAGGAAACCAGCAAGCATAGAAAGTGCTCTCTGTCATGGCAGAACTATCAATGCATGGTAGTGGACTCTTTCTAGGGAATATAAATTGTCTGTGGATTCTCTGTAGGGATTAACATCTCTCCCCAAATCAGGTCAGTGTGCTACTTAGTCATCAATCCAGATCTTCTTCCTGCCAAAAGATCACTTGTAATCCTTGGAGCAGCCAAGAGGAGTACACAGACATAGAGGGGCCTCTGCAGCCAGCTGAGGAGACCTCAACCCTATGTGCTCCACAGACACTGCCAGTCTAGTCAAGAGAGGGCCATGCAAAGGCAGTACAAATGTAAAGGACTTTGCACCAATTAGTTTGGTAAACGAGGACTGCTCTCAGAAACACATTAGCAAAATAGATTTTGCTTGTGTTCTGAACAACTAACAGGGAAAACAGGTATTCCCATTCTGAGTAATATCTCTATCTTGGCCACCACTCAGAGATACATTCATTAAACATGATCGAAAAGGCAAGGGAAGTCACAGGAATTTGACTGCTATGATTTTGTGATAAGAATGCATTTGATTCTGAGAAAATAACTGTTGTATTATCATTTTATAATACCTTTATTCCTCTGTCTCCTTGCTGAAAGAGTTGAATGATAAACTAAACACCCTCAAATTCCAACATAAATAGATTCTGAAAATACCTTACAAGCAGAAAAGAACGCTTGCAAGCACAGAGCGAGGCAAGGGTAAACCTTCCTAACCATATTCGCTTGTATAAGCTTTCAGCATATGTTACTGAAACTCTGGTCTTAAGTATTTGCATTTGTAGCATAATTCTTACACATTGAGGCCATCTCCAAATGCAAGATTCTGGGACCCATACCTCCCTGTGACAACCAATCTTTCCCTTCATGCTTGCCAACAGAAATTCCCCACTGCTCTGCAAGTATTCTTTCCAACAAAAGTCAGTTGATGGCCAAAACCAGCAGGACAAACTATGCACAGCATACCTGAACTAAAAGCACTACATTGAGTTCATTAGATCACTTGCAGTGTTAGAATCACTCTAGAGAAAGCACTCTTGTAAGGGGAAAGACTGTTAAAGGCAGCTTAATGAATCAGCTGCATCATAAGGGAAGTAGCCATCAATAACTCTTCAGAAAGAAGAAAATAGCTACAAATGGACTGAAGAACCCAGCTGGGAGCACCACAGTTTGACTAGTTGGAGAAAAACAAGTGGTCATGCATAGGCAACAGCAGCCAAGAGGAAACAAATATTGAAACTTCAACTCTAAACTACCTAACTGAAATTTGTATCTTTAAAATATGAAAACAGATATCGAAAATAATATACAAATATTCAGCTGAACACTTGTTTAAGCTTTGGATCCACTAGAGATTACGCGAAGTGTCTTCTTTTTCTTATCACTTTAATCATGGAGTACCAGAGGAAGAGAAAGGAGAATTCATAAAGCACTGCTACCATGTCTTATTCTTACCACCTAGTTTTAAGTGATGGTTCATATTTAGCTACAAGGCAAACAGAAGACCAATTTTTAATTTCTACTTTCACACCAAAAGTTCAGTCAAAGCCCTTTGGTTTAGGTCTAACATCCCCCTAAGAAATCACCATTGCAGAGCAGACTGAAAAGGCAAAACTGTAATTACTAAGAAGAGATTTATAACACTCCTTTGCTACTTAATAAATGAAAAGAACTAAGGAGGTGAACAGACATGATTCACTGGGCTAGCTGCATTAAAGCAGTATTTGTTCAGTAATTCCGTGTTGGGGACAGCAGTATTTCCAATCTATACAAGCAAATAAAACCACCTGAGAGTTTGCTTCCCAAAAGAACAAATAACAGAATTTTGTTTCATTAGCAGAGAATTAAAGCCTTTGAAATTCTATGTTCAGTGCTCCACTATATCATTACAGCATTGTTGGCAACAATAGATGTAAAGTTAAAATGGCCAGCTGGTTTGGTTTTCCTCTATTTCAAGGAACGTGAGAGAACTTGGGTGATGAGGTGACTGGAATGTGTATTAACTAGCTCTTTCCTGTTTCTAACCAAACCCCAAAATATATCTTGGCCCTGCTGAATAAAGTATCTTCAGCTGAAGAGCACTCCTTCTCCCTCCAACTTCAGAAGATATGTCAACAGCTGGCTGATAATGTATCAGCTAGCAATTATCACATTCAGAAGTAACCCTGAGGTGTTGATATAGCAACAAACTTAAAGAATGAAGCACAAATGAAATAAAGACACCATGTTTTGTTTTGAAACAAATTAATCTTGGCAACTTAAATTTTGAGCTATCTCTTCGTATGCTTCACTGAAGGCTCAGCAAAACCAATACTGGGACAAAGTATTACTTTCACTTATTCTATGATTCTACTGATGCACTTTAAGTGTGTATGGTCTCTCATGATAAAATACTGTCCTACTTTTTGTTTTTACCCATAGAATGAAAAGCCTTGAACTCTGCCCCACAAGACTAGAGGGTGAATACAGCTGTACTGTATTACAGTAAATTTGGCTTTCTCACCAGAATTTCTTTTGCCTTACATTGAAACTGTTTTTCACCATTTCAAAGATTTTCAGAGGTCATGGAGGCAAGATCCAGCACTGCCTCCCTGAGCACTAGACAAATGAAGCATGCCTTAAGAAAATTTATTAGTACCATCTATCTGGGAGCACCAGTTCACAACATTCAAACTGTTCACAGAAGTGCTTTCATTTTCCAAATCCAGTGCCATTGTACCACCACAGCCAAGATTTCAATGATAATCTAACACTATGCAACTTTTATTTTTGCTATTTCATATTTTTGTATTTACTTTGGCTCCCGAACATGGAGAAATGTTGGTTGTTTGGCTCAGAACCAAATATAGCTTAAAATGGGAAACATTTAAAAACAGTCCTGTTTCTATGCAGTAGAATAAACAAGACACACTTCTAAGACAGCCACAATCATGAAATAATTTAGAGTGGAAGGAACTTCTGTAAATCATTTAGTCCAACCCCCTGCTTGAAGCAGACCTAATCCGATCAGGCTGCTCAGGGTCATGTCTAGCCGAGTCTTGAACACTTCTAATGACACAGATTCAGTAACGCCTCTGTTCCAGTATTTCTCATCTTTGTGGTTTAAAAAAATAAATTTACCTTGTTCCAACTTGTGTCCAGTGCCTCCTGTCATATTGCTGTGCACTTCTGCAGAAAATCTACCTCCATGCATCCTCCTGTCAGGTAGCTATAGTCAATGTTAGATAATCTTTCTCATCACAGATTACATAAAACACCAACTAGCTACAAAATACACATTAATAAGTACTCTGAACAACGAAAATAGGTGCCATATAGACCATACCCTCAAAAAGGGCAACAAAGAACACCTTATTAAGACAGCATAACCTAAAAGCATTGCACAGTTTTGTAATTTACAGCTGAAGTTTCCTAATTAGATCTTTATTTTTCAAAATAATTAGTATGCCTACACTATGTACACAAGTCTAACATCACTTCAGAAAAAACGGCTGTCAAGATGCAGCAGTTATCTTGCAAAACACATACATGCACATCTATCTACAAAAGTAGCCTAGATCATAAGCTTTCAACGTACACTCACAGGCTCTCTGCTCAGACAGCTTCCAAAAAGACGAAACAAAAGCAATGTTACTCTTTACCTATGGAGCAACATTTGCTACACTGAGATTCACTGGCACATTTTTAGGAATCAGCAGAGAAGTTTCAGCAGTACAACTCCTGGTCCAGTCCCAACACTCTCCCTAACCTGAGTTTCTCTGCCCCCAGGCTACTGATTCTGTTAATTTCAAAGCCATTCTGTTCATTCAAGGAATCAACTGAGGAGCAGAAGCAATCATACTGAAATGTTACTTTTTTCATTTACAATTATACTGTTTAATACAGAAATGGTAGATTTTTCTCATCTTGACTATGGCCCTTGATAGACAGGATGAACAAAGCTTGTCACTTTGAGGCTTATTATCAAGGCTTATTACTTTATCGATAACCAGAAACTAGTAATTGATTCTGCTTTATTAAGTTTTGAAGTTAGCACTTCTTTTCGACTCCCACTGTAACTGAGTTGATGTCATAGCATGGTAAGCACAACCCGCCCTATAAGTTGCAGTAATTTAAAAAAGAAGAAAAGATATCAAAGAAAGATCCAGACAACATAAATTTAACCTATCTTCTGATTTCTAGTAAGAGAATTGAGTATCTCTAGGAGGATCTATGTGTTAAGGAGGTAGCTACCTGTGTCAGCCAACAGGAAATACAGAATTTCAATTAATCTCTGTGGGAAATGAACCGGAACAAGCTGTCACATGCTAACTTCAAGGCCAAAAAAACCCCAGAACTCTAAAAACTCCGTATCATATTTTCTAGCTTCTTTTATGCCAAAAGAAATCCTTTCAGCCAATACAACACAAACACTTGGGCCATTTACTTCTGAACTACAATTCAGAACTCGGTTAATATGCTGTAGCCTGCTATTACATTAGGACCAGTAAGGACAATGCAGATGTAAAGATGTAGTTGCCAGCAATTCTATGTATCTACCTAAAGCAACGTACAAAAATGCATTCATTACTTTGTTGTCATCTCTATTATCTGTTTTCAGGTCATTCAAGCACTTCTTTCTGTGTTTTACTTCCATCCTTTTCACTATCTCTCTCACAAGGCTCCTTCCACGTGTTGGCTTAATTTCTTTTATTTATCTGACTAAGTACAGTAACTATCGATTTTTAGGGTACAAAGATGAAAATTTTTAAATATTTAAACTCAGGATCCCACTTCAGTGGTCCAACCACCATCTTGAGCTTTAATTCCGCAGCTCATTTCCTGTCATTTATTAAAATGATGAACAAAATTGAAAACAAGCAAGATAACTGCTGTTTGAGAATAACCAAGTCTGCAGCTCCACTGGTAAAGAGAACAGGTGTTCTTTAGACCGAGTTTGAACAAACTGTCCCTGGCTGCTGTCGTAAGATATTGCTTTCTCTTTAATCTTAGAAAATTCCACTTGATTCTTTACCCAGTCATTAAGCTGTTAAAAATTTAACTTAAATGAAGTCCTATTTAATTTAAATAAAATTCAACATTGAACAATTCAATATTTTTGAAGGGCAGAGACAGAGCAAAGCCTATTCAATATTTTCAATGCATAATGACCCCTGAAACTCTTTCAAGTTGAACCATTTTTGATAGATATTCCTTTTCAAATTAATAGCACACAAACCAAAAACTTAAAATGACATTATTTTTCCATGAAAAAAATCCTTGTTAATAAAAGGAACCTCAAACCCTTATTTCGACTTAAATTATGGCCACTTGCACAAGGATAAAGCTTGTTCACAATTACGATCTCCAGAGCATTGCTCCCCTGGCTTTGTTCTCAGAGCTAGTTGTTGTTTTCTAACACACTGGCCTGGAATGTCTTTTTCTGGGCTGATGCAACTCCACCTGAATGCAGCTGATGACACAGTGACTGCATCTTGCCCAGAAGAGCTGGTCTTTCCGATCCTGGCTCTTTCTCCTGTCCAAGGAAATAGGTCCAAGGCAACTCCACCCAGGCTGGGCTACAAAGAAAACTGTATCTTGGCCAAAGAATCTGACATATTCTGCTTAAAGATATACAATAAAAGCATGTGGAAGATGTGGGGGAACAATAAAAGTCTCCCAAGTTTTCTAGGTCTAACTCCCTTTCAAGCTTCCAAGGAGCACCATGTAATGCAAACACCAAAAGAGAAACGTGGTCTTCAGACATGGCTGCATACAAGATAGTCATATTTTAGGGATGATCAGCTGAATAAAAGCATGGACTTTGTTTAACGACAGCTCCTCAATAGGGAATGCTCAACAAGATACTATGGACTTAAGTACGTGAGGAATTCAGATGCTATTGGTCTGGCTCTGCCCACAAATTATAAATGGATTGAAGTGATCAGCATTAAAGACTGTGGACCTTAAAGCAAAGAGTTTCTTAAAAATATGTTCACTAACAGGCAGTACCTAACATTACTCTCATTACGTATTCAATGGCAGGCAGTGTTCAGTATCACCACTTCCTCAATCCACTTCTCATCTGTAAATATGAATACATTTTTGAAGAACCAAAAAAATCAAAGGCATAATGAAAAACAGTACCTGAAACTGCAACTGCTTCTGAGAGAAGGGTGTACAAATTTTCCAAGGACAGACTGTCTGGCCAACCCTGCTGCATTCTGTAATGCAATTACTGGCTTTGCATACAAGGGAAAAGCAGTGAATGTCATTTACTTGGACTTTGACACAATCTCCACAATTGGAGACATGAAGACTGGATGGGTAGATTACAAGACAGATGGAAAACTGGGCTCAAAGAACAGCAGTTAGTGGTTAAAAGTCTGAAGTCCACATTGATAAGTCTTTCTAGTTCTTGAGCAATTTCCACAGTAATTCATTTCAGTAAGGGAGAATGTCTCGTGATTTTTGTACACTTGGGAGAAACTTTGGCAAATAAAAGAAGATGAGTTACAGAGAATGATTTGCTTTCAAGCTGAAGGGAGACAAACTAGATTGAGACACCCATTCAGAAATAGGTGCCCATCAAGCTACCTTCCACAATTGGCAATACAGACACTGCTGCACATTTCACGCACCAGTGAGTTTGAATGGTTTGTTCCTCTGTCAAGATTTAATATTAAAATAAACACACCCATGCCCATCTCGTGAGAACCACAGTCCAGTCAGTGGTTTAGTTCACAAGTTCTCAGAGGATCAAATCAAAAAGTATCTAAAATAACATATTCTTGAAAAGAAACAAGTATTTCATCAGACATAATAATCTCTTTCTTGCAGAAACATCTAGAAACAAAAAGAACAATCTGCCCATCACATTGAGGCTGTATATGCAGGCACCATACCCGTGGCAGCACAAGACATTTATCAATTCTTAAATGTACACAAGCTTATAAGAAAGTACTTAGTACCTTACTACTGTGTAATGGGATTTAATTTCTATTTATGAATTCCCCATTACACTGTGTACAGTTGAAATAATATTCAACAAAAGATAAAAACTGAATGGTATCATCCCTTCTCCAAAACCATTATGGTTTTGCACTTCCAGCATTGCAACCATTGTATGATCACACACAATATCCAAGTTCTCTGCTCGAAATCTTCTAACATCCAAGACACACAGGACCTCAAATAGTGCAAGGATTAATAGCTTTGGATGTGCACCTGGCAGTGGTACTTGCAATATACTGTGTTTTAACTTTGGAGTAGTTAAGACTGTCAGAAGCAGATAGCCGATAAAGAAATTAAATATCTGAAGCATACATAAGAATTCTTAGGTATTGCTGTGTATCACATACTAAACTCAGAGAGAATAATCAAACTTAATCAGTTAACAAAACCAGCAGTTAAATATGAAATGCTGTTATGCTTTGAGAACTGCAATTTTGGTTTGTCAATGCATTTAAGTCTATCAGTAAAGATTTTAAGCAGCTTTTCCCTTTTCGTTTAGAAAGCTATAGACACAAACAAAAACCAAAACCAAAAAAAGAGAATTGCTCAGTGTTTCCAACAGAACAGTCAAAATAAAGTGGTTTGACCTAGTTCTTGGTCTCCAAACTGAACATTCTCATACATGTCTATGACACTAGCTACATCCAGCTCAGTCCTATAAAGGTTGATTCCAACTGCATATAGTTTTTCCAGCTGGAAAATGTATCTGATCTTGCATCATTAGATGAGATGGATCTCAAGACTGATCACCTGGCTTATTAAAAAAAAAACAAACCCAAACAGCAGCTGAAGAAAAATCACAGGTGACCCTTTTTGTCTTCTCTATTGCCCCACATTGTGAGCTTGAAGAGATCAAAGGCAAGCTTCTACAGTTCAAGCAAATGTCTGAAGAAAAAAGCAACAGACCTCCAATAAGTCTTTAATTAAAAAGTGTGAAAACAGAAACCACTAAGAAGATAAATACTTGATGATTTTAGGAAGCCATATCAAATTCCAAAATTTGGCAGAAATTCTTTGTTGCAGTACTATGAACAACGTGTGAAGCAGAGGCATTGTTCACTTGTCTTAAGAAAGCTAAAATATGAAATTGTTTTAAAACAATGGATTAGAGGGGAAAAAGAAAAAGGAAAGAGATATATTTATAGTAAGTATACAACATGTAAAATAATAGCTATGTGTATGATTAAGGGAATACTAAGATCAATCACAAGTACTTATTCTTGCTACTAACAAAGTGTTTCATCTGTTCTCCCATCTATTTCCCTTCCTACCCAGGACATGGCAGACAATGCAGAGTTTACGTTCTCTGACTACATATCCAAATTCTATATCCATTACATTGCCTGCTCCATTTCAACACATTGCCTTTTATCTACAGAGATGAAAGCAAGCAGTGGGGAATAATCTCAATTTCTAACCCATCTTTTTATGTCCATATTTACTTTTTAAAGAATTCTCCATCCAGTGTTTTATTGAAAGAAAAAGAAAAATGCCAATAAAGAAAACTATCAGCTACATAAAAGCAAGGCTTATGCTAATTCCGGGGCATGTGCACCTATGCACAGACCTATCAGCTAGGCAATCTGTGTATGACCGACTTCACATTTTTACTTGTACTTCACTGAGGCATGCATCCAATTGTTTGTGGAGAATTTATGGTATGCAGAAAGTTTTGTTTGTCTCATCACTAATCTTGTAACCCAGTGTGCAGTAGAGAAGATTAATTCCAAAGGAATGTTCTTTGACTTAAGAGAATATTAAGTACATCAATACTGCTTAACAACTTCACAGAGTTTTAAAATGAGATTGTCTTTCCCAGTTTGGTTTGACAACTGATAAGTGTTTTAACACTACAGAAGCAAATTAATGAGGTGAAAAAAACCAAAACAAAACTCAAACAAAAACAAAGAAACAAAAAAAAAAAAAAAAAACCCACCAAAAAAAAAAAAAAAACCAAAAACAAAACCAACCCCAAATAACCTAGGAAAGCCAGGTCATGGAAAAAAAATCTTCACAATGCCCAAGATTTCTACACTGCAATAGGGCATAAATAAGAATATTCATTTCCTTTATGTGGTGGAGCATCTGTAATTTTTCTTCAGCCTTAATACTACAGAAAAACTTCCATTCCCTTCAAATGAATATACTAATAGCATCTGATGTCCATTGCTAATTTCTGTAAGTACTTCCAAGTGGAAAGGGAACATAATAAACATCTGTTACATTATTGAGAAACTTTGCTTTCTAAGAATTCACTACTGCACATTAACAACATCCTGACACTTTTACCAACTGCTATTTAACCATGTTACTAGAACTATGAGAGTACAGGGGGATTGATAAAAGCTTGGAAGACTAAACCAAATAAATTACCAAAAATGAACTAGATCCCACAGTGATTTTGTGTGCACATGCATGCCTCTGCATGCAAGACAGTCTGTATGAAATTACTCTCATAACTTGCTTACTTGCATGCAAGTTTACTCTAAGTATATATCTTTCATTGGAGCAAAAATCACAAAACCTGTCCAAATCCAAAACAAGTTCTTTAGCTTAAAAAGTATGCATAATTATCGTTTCCATCTTTTTAAGAAATTTTATGTTTATACAAGACTTGATATGCAGACAACATAAATTACCTACCACACTATCATCAGCTGAGTCACAGCAGATTTACCACCTACTAAGGAGCACTGAACAACCAACACTAACAGGGAAACATTTTTATTAGACTTGCTGGATTTTGCCTTCAGTGTTTCTTCCTACTTTTTGTTTTAATTATAAGGAAGACATGCAGTATTTATGCTTGTTATAGCATTGCTAAAGCTGGTTCTACTCAGTAAGGGAGCAAATAACAGGTTATCAGTGTGGTGCAAGTTCATAGTCGTGTTCATAACAGTAAATAGGTGTTAACAAGCTTTATGACAAACAAAGAAGATCTACTGATTCAAGCTGAACATGCAGCCCTCTCACTTTTACCTAAGACAGCTTTTCACCAAACTAAGAGAATTCACAGCTCTCAAACCTGACTACAGCCATTTCCCTACCCGTGTAACAAGCTATGCTTCAGCATACACTGTGCTATAAATAAAAACTCTGCCCTGCCATTTAATCCAATCACTTCAGTGTTTGTGTGAGCCAGAGATAATGGAACTCTTCCAAAATTTACAGGTAATACAATTTTTTTCCTATTATTTGTATCCCAAACCTCAATTTCTTACCACCTTTCACTTCTTCATTTTCAGCATATGCCATATGCGTGTGGCACAGACTAGAAAAGTGATAAATTATAAGGCCTGAAGTCTTGCATTTTTCTTGCTGTGCATTTTTCTTGTTCATGTGTATGTTTGAACTGTAGTAATGAGAGAATCAAGACTGCCAGAAAATATTTTCACTTCACAGAAAATAACCTTCTGGGACATTTCAAGTTCATGTATTTTTACTTTTGAACCAAACACTACTTTATGCGTTTTAAAATTACTCCAGACTTTTACATCATAGAAAGAAAGATTAAAGTGAATAATTAATATAAAGCAGAGGCAAGCAGCTGACAGAAGGAAAGAAGATTTTTCCCTATGCAAGTTTAAAAATAATATTATCCCATACACACTGCCAGTCCTTTGAAATTGGCCAGGTTTCCAAAGCATTAATTATGTAAACTCATATCAAGCAGTCTGTGGCCATTTATAGATTCACAAACTAATGCCACAACTGCTGGCGACAGGAAAGAATATTACAATCCCTTACTGCTCTACTGAATCATACTTTTCCTAAGCAGATTTCAAGAATAATGCAAAAAGTCAGATCTACACAAAAACGCAGAAATAACCCTGCTAAAGTAATTCACTCACACTTTGAGAATTTATTTTGCCATTGAATCTCCAGCTTGATGATCATTCATGACAGCACTGAATTACAGTCGCTTATTAAGTGTAACAGTAACACCCTAGTGTTAGCACACTTACATAGAGAAAGAAATAAAGTAAAATCCCATGCAGAGGTTTAGATACTTCATTATGTGGGGGTTTACTGAACTGGATTTATTCACATGGAGCCCTGTAGTCTTGACATATTTGTTCAAGGTAAACAGGATTTGCACAAAAACCATGGCTACAATTACCCTAGGAAAACATGGTAGATTCACTTGCCTCATTTATTTTCCCTTCAGAAACACTCTAAATAATACGGAATCATTACAGAGTGATGGATCTCAGCAACAACTTGAAAGTATTTTACAGAACAGAGGTTACATGTTGTCTACCAACCCCTGAACAAGTGTAGCAAATGTTCCCTCCAGAGTGGAAGAAACTAGCTGCCTCCTAATAAAAAAAGCATTCACTACCTCCCTGCCTTTACATCTCGTATCTCCTGTAGACAGTGCCTCAACTCTTTACCAGCATTCTATTCAGCAACTCTGAAGCGAAGATTCTGGGTTGATATACTTAATGTGATCATCCTTACATAACCTTGCCTGGATTATCTGCATATTCTAATGACATCACTTTGGTTAAGTGATGAATGCAAAGTAATTTCATACTGGTGGCCATAATTGCATTCGTAACTTCATCAACAGTAGAAATTCACTTGACGGTTCAGAACTTGACCTCTTTTTCCTCGACCTTGACATTACCAACACTGGTTTGTGCAAGTGGGGAGATTTAAGGTTGATTTAGCCAGAGTATAACAGCTGTGCTGGGAAAGTTGGCCAAGCCCTTGCCTACACAAAGGGCACACATTCATGATGCTGCCAGTAGTCGTTTTCATGCACGCTATCCTCATAGCAAAATGAGACAAATATCTTTCATAAAGCAAACTTGTATTACATACATGCTGGCCTTCATTGTAGAAAACGCAGATTTTAACTATGGGCATTTCAATTAAGGCCTGTTAGGTGAGCTCAGGTGGCATCTAGCCTGCTTCCAGCAGCCCTTTTCCACTTGGGAGCAAACTACAGACTGGGCTGTTTTGCTAATGGCACCTATTTTAGGCCACTGCCTTCTGAGAATGCTAATACCCGCCTCTCTTCACACCAAGATTTAATGTGACATTGATGCACAACCCATTCAATGAGTAAGTCTCCAACGATCTCCTGCAAAAGGTAGTAGTCAAAAACACTCCACGGTAACAAATTTATTCCACTTACCAACAATTTCAGGTCTGCACTTGAATTTATGAAAGGAAAAGAAATCCACTAGGAGCTGTATGAACAGTTTTGACTACGGCAGGTCACTGCTAGCCATTTTTTCCCCTGGAGCACTCAGAGCTTTCTGTGTGCACATGTACACACCCGGTGAGTCCAAACACTCTAAAGAAGCCTCAGACCCATTAATCATTCACAGTACCACCAGTCAATAGATATACAGACTACACTACCCATATACAGTAGGTCTGGCCAAGGAGTAGCAGCAGGATTTACCCTATAGCTCTCCCCTCAGGTAAATCATGTAGCTTGTCTCTTGTAATGGCTAGATACGAAAGATTATATGGAAAAGGACTGAAAAATTTCAGAGAGAAATACTTGGGAACATTAAAATTAAAATGAAGAGGCTGAAGGCTATACAGATTATCCAGCAGTGAGATCATATTAGAGGCATTCATACGCTATGGAATGTAATCCTGGCAGAATCCACCCATATATATCATCACACTGTCACATCACTACCTGTGCCAGTATAAAAATGGAATTCTGGTATTACAGATTATCTTTGAACTCAGAAGCCTGACACTCACTACTGGGTTTTGATATATTTTTGAGCAATCCTAGGACACAACTGTCTGCATGATAAAATAGCTTTAATTAAATGAGCTGCTATAATCTCAACATTCTTATGGGTTGTTTTCATTTCAGTGAAGAACGAGCCACATTTGCCATGACATATCTACTGACTGAAATCCTTTGCCACTCGATTATACCAGTTAAAAGGATCCCTTTGAAATTTCTCACAGTACTTTACCATCATTTTTATGCCATTAAACATAAAAAGTATTTTGCACAAATCAAATTAATTTTGCAGTTCTCTTTCCACACACTAAAAACTGAAGCTCAATAGTTTAGTCCAAACTGGACCTGCTTCATTAGAATATGTTTTTTAAAGGCTACTGCATTGTGTAATTTGAAAAATAGTTCCCAGAAAGATGTTACATAAACCATGGAGAAAGTTACATATAAACCACATATCATTTCACTCCTTTTGTGATATTTTGATATGCCAGTTTCATTCTATGTTAAAAAAACTCCTCAACTTTCAGGACACTTTTCCCTGTCTTACAATTTCTACCGTGCTATTCTACAGCTACCAAAGGGGTGCTGCTGGGGAGTGGGGGGGACAGCACACAAGAGTTTAAAGAGTAAGGTTTGGCTGCTGCAGTATAGCAACTGAGATAGACAGAAATAATTCAACGTTGTTTTAACTGCTTGACTCCAGTAAGTGAAAACACATGCCGAGTTTAACCTCTGCTAGGAAGAAGTATTACATAACATAGCATAGCCAGCAAATTTAGCTGTGAATAAAATTAGCCTATTCATTCCTTTCACAAATGTCAACGAAAGTTTGGAAGTATACTGTAAATACAGCACTCATTCTCAAAGGGATGTCAGTTATAATTACCATAAACACAAATCTTAGCTAGTAGTTACCTACAGTATTTTCTAACATTCCTGTATACTTATCAAAGAAACCAAGAAAACTTATTTTTCCCACTTATCCCCACAGTTGACAACTGTAGAAACAAGAAAGTTTGGATTTCCCTACACAAGTCTGTAAATCAGGCTCTTTCACGTGGTCCCATAAGGAATGTCGAGTCTGTACTCTTTGTCCCTAAGAAGGCAGCTACTAGGAATAAGGTGAATTAAGGTTTCCTGAGCTTTTCCTGGAAAGCAGAACAGGACAGGCCTGAATCCTGGAAAGCAGAACAAGGATGGGCCCTAATTGTAATCCACCTGATGATTAATTCAAATAGTAGAAAACCACAGAGATCAGAAGCACTAGGCAGGGGGAAAAACACAACACACACACACACAAAAAAAAAAAAAAAAAAAAAAAAAAGCATTCAGACTCTTAACTGCAAATTCGTAAGACGATATCAACCCTAAATTCTTTTCAGCTTTTCAGCTCTAACAAAGAAAAACAGGTCATGAAGATACACGAAAGCTATCAGAAGGAGAATATAGTGAAAAAGTGCATTTCTAGGTACATCTGGAAAGTCAAGTGGCAAAATAAAAAAATTTGAAATGCTATTACCAAACACTAAGACTTGTTCCTCAACTGTTGCTTTCAATCTTTGGACCAGGTCCAGCTGGAAAGATACCAGCAAAACACGGTGTACAACCTAGTGGATTTTGTCCTGTAACTTGTTTATTCTTGTTTCTGTGCTTTGCTATTTCACCTCTCTCTCAGATTCAGGATGGTCTTCTTACCAACACCTTCTCTAAAGAACAAGACTTTTTGTCTGTCCTCAATTCCTGTCTAGAAAGACAATGCTGCATTCTTCAAGGACTGAACATTTCAGTTATGCAGAACCATAAAAGTTAGAAAAAGTATGACAAGTTACAATTCTGACACGTATGCCCTGCAATTGTTTCCACCCATCACTAAAATATTTCAAGTTTAACAGTGTTGAACTAAAGAATTATATGTTGGATGGCACTGGCATAGTGGCATAAGGGAAAAAACAAAAATAAGAAAATGTCCAAGTCATTCTTCCTTCTGATGAAAAAGAAAGCTTTAGAAGCCAGACACAGCCAAAGGGACAGTGGCTCAAATACTTGATAAAAGACCACCCCTAATTTTACCATCATCTCCCCCCCTGTTCTTCTGTGACTCCTCACACAGTCTCCATAGGCCCCAACTACTGAATTTTCTTAGCAACTGATCCCTCAGAGACTCATGCAACACAACGTAATTGGAAAAAGGCACTGCCTCCACAGTAAAACACAATACCCACCAAGCTCCTTTCCAAATACATTGACTTTATTTCTATCTGTAAAATTTTAATGTAGAGAGTATGAATTATGACACAGCTTGTAACTGCTTCAACACTTGTAATTCACTACAGTAAATGTGACAACTGCAAGAGAAAGGGTGTTCACCTGCATTTAGGGCACTACACTATGACCAGATGTAAGTAAAGGCCTATTTTATATACAAACAAAATTATTATAATGCAGAATATACAGAAGCAGCATAAAGTTCCCACTGGAAATTTTAACTATTTCCCTGATTTTGACTCCTTGAGTCATATTGGTAGTGTTTCCAAATTATTCCCCCAACAGTGCCCTAATTTTTGAAGTCAAAATAATTAAAGAATTGAATTTGTCAATAAAGAACACTCTTCTGAGAACATCAATAACTTTTTCTTTGTCATTCTAGTCAAACACACATTTGTGGAGGTGAAAGTACGAAAATACACAGGGAAAGGGAACCATGTGTGCTCCAGCTTCTTGAACAGCGTATTTGCACACAATTTCTCATACAGCTCTGGAAGTTACTGACATCCAAAGGGTGTGCTGGCTCTGTTCCTTTGCAGCTGCAGGAGGCAAGATGTTCTTTCCACCTTGTATCACTGAAAGGAAATCCCAGTCCACAAGACCAGGGATCACTGTGTTTCACCTCCTGGAGAGAAGACTTGAGAGAAATCCAAAGCACTAGTAAGAAAAGTGAGATTTACACCGATAACCTGTTCACAGGAATACCTGCACCACCAGAAAAGTTTGGCTAGATTGTCTCCCTCAAGTTACAAAATCAATTCCATGGTTCCACACAGAGCAGGAGTTACTCTTGAGCCTCAGTTACATAGTTTATAACTTAAAGAGCACAGGAATTCACTGGAATTAAAGCTTGCTTAGAAGGGCAGAGTAGCCCTCTTAAGAGAATACTACTATTACATATTCTCATTTTAAAAATACTTTAAGATACAAATATACTTTTTTGCTTATGAAAAAATCAGTACTCCATATCAAGCAAGAGAGTGTTGACAGAAAGACAATCTTTTAAACATTTCCAGGTAACAGGTAGGTACTAATACATTTGCTTTCTCAATGTAGACCAATGTAAATAAAAACCTTACAGGCAGCTGCAAACAGAAGAATTAGACCGATGTTTCAACACTGCAAAGTGGGAATCTTTAAAAAGCTATTTCACTGAAAAGAAATGAAGTTTCTACCTGCAGCTTTCTGCATTTGGCAAACAGAACTTCACTTCTGCAATGTTATTTTAGGTCAGGAAAAAATGCATCCCAGAGTTACTCTCCTACTGACTGCAGTGGATCAGCAGCTTTGCCTGAATTTCACAGTTAACATAAATTTACAGACACTATTCTGTGGTAGTGAGCAGAAAGTCCAGTGAAACTATTTAAAAAGACAAGCTCTAGAAAAGTTCCTCCTTCAAAGTAGGCAATGCATACAAGGTTCCTCTGTGTCCTATGAAACCTGCTACAATAGTTTATTCACAGGCTCGGTTTTTTGATACAACTAAGGTTTTACAGTCTGCTTGACTTGAAAAACTGCATATCTGACTACACATTGCCCCACTCTGAGCAGTATGCAGAAAACTCCACATTGGCTCCAGAAGACGAGGTTAAAAGAAAGCCACTTCCAAAAGAACATCACCAGAGGGGTGAGAGGAGAGGGGAATGAAGAAAAAAGTAACCTTAAAAAAAAAAAAAAGTCTCTTGAGGGTGACAGCTAAAAAAAAAAAAATAAAAAAATCACCTCTTCTCCTGAAAGCACTTTTAGGTTCCACATCTATGAAACAGAATCTCCTACAAAGCCCTTAGAGTGCTGATTTCTTAATAAACGTTCTCGTAATGAACTAAACCACAGCTCCCTTTCTAAATATTACTGGTTTCAGGAGACTGCAGATGTAAAATGCATTATAAAGCACAGTGGACTCAGGCAAGCACTTCTACAAAGTGAGAGCAATACGTGAAGTACTAAAACAGTTGTGAAAGCGCTGTTTTAACGCCAAAGTACTACAAAGTGTTTTACGATCTAGATACACAAATATTCTTTTCATTTTACACTATGACTATTATTCCTGCAGTAATAAAATACATATAAAATGTCAATGTGACATAGGTCACATTAGCAAGGAAGAGAAGAGATCCCTGCCAGCTTTGCAAATCTACTGTACTTCCAGGCTCCAGCAGAAAGGAATAGTTAAAGAAAATTTCACACAGGTTTGGAGGGTGGAAATTTCTTGTAGAAATTTTTATAAATAAATACAACCTGATCTACAAAAGTCAATTCCTACTGAATTGTTAAGGATAGATATAAAGAGAAAGCATTAAAGTTCCTTCAAGATAGAACTAAAATCTTCTAACAATAACACAGGGTGCTTCTAAGTCACATTTTCTTTAAGATCTTAAACCACAGATCTGCACAATGCTGTCTACATCATTACAAATTAGTTAAATATAGTTACTTTGTTTCATGGCAACTTCTCACAAAAGTCACAAGATACCTGAAAACATTTGAGCTTGTTTGATTCAAGAGCTTTAAAGTTACTCTCTTGTACCTGCACCTTGCCATGTTAACTGTTCTTTCACCTTTTCCATTATCTTTTATCATTCTTAACACGTTGAAAGTAGATTTCCATGCCAAAACACAAACATTAAAAAACAGAAAGTCCCACAACAGCAAAACAAACAAAATCAGAGAAAGTTGTCATAGCTACTTGCCTCTTGGCAATTTCTGAGCATTTCCCAGGGTTAGTGCAATATATCCACAGAAAAGGAGAAAAACCAATCTTGACATCATGGTCACAACCCCAACCTTGCACTGGGAATGTTTCTGACAGGTAACACACAGAAGTACTGCAGCTGCTTTTAAGTGAACTGTTCTCTCTGTGACAAGAGGCAGCAACACTTTGACATGAGCTTAGTTTACACAGTGGGAGGAGACAGGATGACATCATTCACTCCCACTGGAAAAGGAGAATTAGCATGTTTAAAAAAAAAAAAAAAAAAGGAAAAAAGGATTATCAGGCTCAACCTACGAAAATCTTCTGGGGTTGTTACAAGGTACAAGGTCCTTCCACTACTCAGGGTAAGAGATTACCGTTTGATGATTTAAATTTCATGCAAATAAACCCAGGAATATCGTAACTTCTATTAACTTAAAACTGATGTGAGACATTTTCACTGTTTTATCCAAGAAAGCTAGACTTGAAACAAAAATAACACTCACAGTACTTAGAAAACTGTTTGCTGTCTTGAACTCAGTATTTCTGCCATCTCAAGATTTTTGCTTAAGGTTAGTTTGAGCTAGACGTGGCTTTCATCCAGGCAAAACAATTCATACTTCCATTTGACATGGCATTATAAACAGGTATGATAAACATTTGTTCAGCAAAAGATCTGTGTTTGAAAAAAACAAATGTCATTTTTTCACTTGTATCTGATTTCGGCAATTTAAAAATATTTTATATTTCCCCCTTTCATAGGAGTCTGGCGAGTCAATGAGAACAGTGCACATGTGAAAGCAAAAAGGCAATGCATCTCCTTCCAGAGGCTAGATCCCCTCACCAGTTACATAACTGTAAATGAACAAGAAATTCCGTTATTCCGTTTAAAGCTATTTCACTCAAATGAGCAGACCAAGCACAGAACTTGGTCCTACCCACAAATGAGAAGGTGGGAAGAAAAGGGTGAAGCAGAAGAAGTAGATTACAACTGAGTAAGGAAGAACTTAGTCTTAGTATATGGAAAACGTCCCAAAAGAGATTACATCTATTCAGTGTGTATCCCCCAACAAACACCAAACCACCACAAAAAAAACACAACAACCAAACCCAAACATATTCATCGCTTGTAATACGCAAAGCTCTTCAGCATGCATGGTCTGTTCCCACTCCCCATTTGCCTGGACCTAACATCATCCTATTTTCATACAGTGTTCTGTAAGTAGCAAGAAGTCTGCTATTGCCTGCACTGGGTTTCAGAAACAAAGTAATTTCAAATAAAAGGGTAATATATTGAAGCATACAGGAGCACTTCTTACAGAAGAGAACACACAGCTATAACAAAACCATTTTGACAATGGAAATGTTTTCCAGCCTGATAGTACCCTCTTAATTCTGACATAAGGAAACCTTTTTCTGATTCACTAACTGAAATCTGGGAATAGCAAGTTGGAAGTCAGTATTAGAGACAGACCATAAAAAATCCCCAAACACTATCACCTCAAGGGTCTTTGAGAGGATTCACATCCTGAATGTGAACACTATGAACAGATAAATGCAACAGTTACAATGTTTAGGAGGCCATACAGTTGGACAGGAGTCTCCCAAAACACTGACCACACCTGATGGCAAAAGAATTTCCAACGACAGAAAGCTGGATACACAGAGCAAATGTGCCATTCTTCATTTCGCGGTGAAATACTGTTTTCAAAAATGCTCCAGAAAGCACACTCTATTTTTCCCTCTTCAAAATTAAAAATAAGAAATCAATCATTTGATGGAGTAGTCTCTCAGGAGAAGTAATGGGAAAAAATACTTCTTGGTCACACACAGCTGTCTTTGTATTACTGTGAAGTGGACTCTACTGGTTTGTCTTATGGCAAATACACTCTCCTTTTAAAGATCATACAAAATCTTTCAGCAAAAATATACAAAGGCCAACTTTATTCAGAAAAATCTCAGTAAAACATATTAGTCATTTATTAGAGATAAATATACTCCTATTCCTGCTTTCAGCACCACTTGCTTCTCTGCTGCCAGTTACACCTTTCCTCTCCCTCCTGTTCATTTTCCAAACACTTCTTTCTTTGTTACATCATGGAGACATTTAGCCTTCTCCTTGAAACCCTGGCAGACTATCCAGGTCCCTTTCCCTCTGAACACTGCTGTAGAAAACAGCTCTGCTCAGCCCAGAGTTAAAAAATCCACATCATGATGCATTTCACGTTCTGTCTCATTAAGCATATGCTTCATCAAAGGCAATTATGGCTTGATAAGCAGATATAAGTGCAAAGACTCCAAAAAGTTTTAATATAGTATTCTTTTACGCTTTTCCAATACACTCTCTGCATCTGCGTCATCTTCGTGACCAGTGATTTCATCCACTTATTTTCTTACAGGATTGACTTTTCCTAGGAAACCTGTTAAATGAAAAATGAAAAAACAAACCAGTTTCGCCTTTCCTTCTTCCTAAAGCCTTTTGCTGTTCACTGGATACTGACTACCGCAGTCAAAAAACAAACATGGGAACAGAGGGCATTTCTGGGACTTCAAGCACTATCCTGCACTACTGGATGCTTCCAAAATGCTGTTCAGGTTTCAGATTTCTCCTTTAGATGAAGGGCTGCTCCACAATCTCTGTTTAAACAGAGACAGCATTTGGTTTCAGTTCACAGAAATAAAATCTGTATGTCACACTTCACAGCAGAAATTATCCAACCCAGAAGTTCCTCAGGTTTCTTTCATCTACTCAAACCTGGAATTATATTACCCATCCTTTGTCCCCTCAGAAGGAAAAGATTAAACAAAGAAGATTCAGTTAATGACAGTTTTGTGTTAGTATACCTTTAGCATAAAAGGCAAGAAAAACAAGGCAAGAGCAGCTATGAAAAGTCTTGAACAGATCAAATTTGTTCAGGAAAAGTCAGAACCTCTCATATCCCTAAATCCTCCTATTCGGCACCAAATTAATGCTTAAGTAACAAAGACAAGTACTCAAAAGCTTAACATCCTTACCTCAATTTCAACTGAACCTCTCTAGGGTAGATCTCAAAACCAGAGACTCCAACAAGATGGTATCACAGCAAGTCTGGGAGCAGAACAGAGTTTTTCTACTTCTATTTCAATAGTTCCCAGACCATCAAGTGCAGTGAAAACAAGAGTATGAGAAGGCAAATAAAATGTTGGGGGTGTGGAGGGAGAATAGGAGAGAGGGGTTCACATTTTCTTACCAAATACAAATATGCTTTTGTTGAGATTTGGGCTCAGTTCTAATTCACCTATCATTCCTGATTACTTTGACAAGCAAAAGCCAAGGTGACTCAGCCCCTTACTGTTCTAATTTAAAGCAGGAAGAACATGTAAAGCATAACCTTAAAAACCAAAATCCTATTTTCACTCTTAAAAGCACAATAATGCCGTATGGAGCTCTAACACCAAGGCCTTACTTGCAGTACACTTAGTCTGTCTTTTTTCACAGCATTGCTGGTTGGTACTGTACCTTTCACCAAGTGCTGCCAGTTATTTGAGAAATGCCTCTGTTTCAAAACATAAATGTTAATAATAATTATCATTCTCTTATGTGTGACTCAGTTATTGGACTCTTTTTCTTGTAAATGTCAGGGGATCTCCTCTAAAGGCCTTCAGGAAAAGAGAGATGCCAAAGAACATTCTTTCAGATGTGTTGCTTAAAAAAGAAAAAGAAAAAAAAGAAAATCTTAACTCTACTTTCTGAGAGTCTGCAGTTGCTTCTTCTTTCCCACTGTTACTTTGATGAGAAAACATTTGCATTCTCATGCTATCAAAAATACAGGATTGAATGCTAATGTATTAGTCAAAAAATAAGGCATATCTCATTTGATACAATAAAAATGATGGACAGTGTCAGTGCATTCTAGTATCCTGATCCAAAGCTGAGTTCCAGATCTCCAAATGAATGGGATCAGAAACAAAGTGAAAGAAAGAAATCAGCCAAAGGGATGATCAGAACAGGTGGTCTTGTGAGATTTTGTTACTCAGTTTGTCACTGTTCCAGCACTCACTCATTTGACACTTGTGATTTCAGACAGTGACTCATCTTTACTAACAGACTGTACATGTCACCAAAGTTCTCCTGACTGAAGAAGTCTCATCCCTCAGCCTGTCTTCACAAGGCAAATAAAAACCATCTTGGTTGCCCTTCACTGGGCTTGCTCCAGTTCACTGATGTCTGTCCTGTATTTGAGGGTGGGCTGAGAGACCAGAACTGGACACAATCTAAGTAAGTGGCCCAACAAGTGGTGAGTAGCAGGGAACAATTACATCCCTCCACCCACTGGCCATACTCCTGTTCATACAGGACACTGCTGACCTGCCTTGCTGCCGGGGCCCGCTGCTGGCTCTTGTGTAGCCTGTTGTCCACCAAGATCCCCAAGTCCTTTTCAGCAGAGCCAGTCAGTCCCCAGCCTGTATCATTGCAGGGGTTACTCCCACACAGATACAGGTCTTTGCAGTTGCCCTTGTTGAATTTCAAGCGATTCCTGTCAGCCCGTTCCTCCAGCCTGCCTAGGTCCCTCTAAATGGCAGCCCTGCCCTCAAGAATATCATGTGGTCACCCCACTTTTGTGTCACCTGAAAACTTGGAAGAGTCCACACTATTACCTCCTCCAGGTTACTGACAAAAATGTTAAAATGATAGGTCCTAAATTCTGCTTCACTTGCTACCATAATCTAGGTAGCATATGATCCATTAACTAACACCCTCTGAGCCTGAGCATCCAACCACCTACCCAACCAGTTGATCACATTCTGTATGAAACAGAGGTATACTCCATAAAATACACTGTGTGCTACAATATATATTCAAAAACACTATCAAGAAATCAGATTCTTTGAGCAAGTACTCAATACATTAAATATTTGAGGTGTTCCTTGTCAGAAGACTTCTCCTTCATTGTTATATCTGAAGAGAAATATATCTGCCTAAGCTCCCAGAGCTCCTATAGCAAAAGCCTAGCCTGTCCTTTGAAGCAATATGTAACTACTCAGTACTGATCACACTGTGAAGAAAAACGCTGCTGTCTACGAAGAAAAATACCTTCATCTTTTCTACCATTAACACATTTGTGCCATGTGAGATAATTAACACAAATACAGCCTCCCTATGACTGGATTACTCTGCAACATTGCTCCAAACATGTTCTGTCTGTGCCTCTCCTGTCATCATACCTCTAAATATTTATCACTGTCTGTTCAAAAAGAATCTTACTAAGCTGAAATGCAGGCAGAGGCAATGAGCAAAACACAGCAAGGCATGTGACAGGAATTACATGATTTGTAATTATACAAATCAAAAATATCTTAGTATATATCAATTTTCCTGTTATTAGAATGGGTTTAGGATATCCTAAATTATTCTGGATTCTAATTTTGTTATTTTAAGCATCAGTTCTGACTTAGATAGATTGCTTTGGAAGATGGGCTTCATAACCCACGCTATACTAAGCCTCAGTCTTTCAATATTCCACTACAATCTTCCACTGGAGAAGTCAGGCTCTTCTGGTCTCTTTCAGTGTCTCTCCATCATATGGTCTGATTTGTGAAAACACTGTAAGATCACAGTCCAGACTAGTGAACTCAAATGTAAAGTCTACAGTTTATTACTACACACTAAGAAAGGATACAAAATGTCTGTTTTTACATTTAGAACATGAATGTTGATGCCAAGGGTAATTTTACTGTGAATAAAAGGTGTCTGTCTTTAGCACAGATCAGCAGGAGTACCCACCTCTGAAGATAATAATGAAGCATTAATGGTTGACTGCTCTGATGTTTGCCAAGTTATAGCATAGGGGGTTTGTACATGAATGAATGAATACCACGTGTCATATCACGTATCTCTGATACAGATCTAGTTTATTTCAGATTACCGCCCCTCGAACACTCCACATCAGCGATGCCACTTTTCGGCGCTAGGGTGCATCCTCGAGACAATTTTTAGCCACTCGAGCGCCTTCCACCCTCTGTTGAGCAGAAACCACCTCTCTAATGAAAAGAATAATTAATTATACGAAAGTCTTCGAAGAGAGCAAAGGTGAGTGGAAAAATAGTTCTCTCCATGCCTGTCACCTCAATTCATCACAGCAAAAAAAAGGAAACATCAGAGTTGAACTCAAAGGTTAAGTTTTGCCTCATTACAGTTGAGGCACTGAATTAAATGCAACTGCCCATTCCCGGGACAGCACGTGCAGCCTTCAGCTGTGCTTATTTCCCTCTCCCCTCCCTTTCCCTCCATCCATTCCCTACATCCATTATTCTGACAGAAAGCCAGGGGAAGCCCTGAAAATAACTAGAGCAAATATTAAAAGCAAAACTCTTAACTTTCACGAAGATTACTGAAGGCATCTCAAAGTTAGGTGGAAGAACAGAACCACATTCTTAGTTTTATTAAAGGATATTTATTTTCTTGGCATATGAAAATTATTTCTTTGGCTAGGATGTGGAGATTTGGTGAATGCATGCACAGATTGGAGGGAAATAAATCATGTTTGTTCCTCTCTCCTTATGAGTCATTTTGGTCTAAAACACATCTTCCAGAAACTTTTTGGCTGAATTTGGCTATATTAGTTTACAATCAACACCACAGCAGGCTTATCTAGTTCAGAATACTGTGCATAACTTTGAAGTGTGGTTGCTTGCCACTACTGTGCACAGAATTCAAACATGTAAAAGCCACTATAAACTCTACACTTCATTTTAAGCTGATAAGGCAGCTAATGATCAGCAGAATTACATTATTCTGCAGAACACAGTAAAATTATTAAAAATAATTTATAATGTACATATTCATACCTTTGGTTGCCCTAATTATCTGTTGTACACAGGGACAGAAAAAAGGAAGGTATATTATATGAAGATTAAACAATTTATTTAAAGCAAACTAAATCCAGGATTAAAGAACAAACTCTACATGTAGACATTCTCTTTAAAACCAAATTATGTGCATGCCAATCTTAGAGCAAATATTCCACAACTGTAAGTCTAACCAAAACAACTCTAAAACATTACAGTCTACATAATGTCAAAGCACGTTATCTACAGAGGAAAGGGATTACACTTCACTTCAAAATTGAACAGCAACTGCACGTTTCCAGCAGGTAGCTCTCAAATGTCTGTCGGAAGATTTCTTTAATGTCATAGAACCATAGAATAGTTAGGGCTGGAAAGGACCTTAAGATCATCTAGTTCCAAGCCTGCTGCCATGGGCAGGGACACCACACACTAAACCATGTCACCCAAGACTCCAGCCTGGCCTTGAACACTGCCAGGGATGGAGCATTTAAATATTTAATGTCAGGAACAGAAGAAACAATGCATCAGGCCCAACATTCTTGCTTTATGTTATTTCTAGAAAGAAGGGAAATTACTGAATACTAGTCTTAACCTGGTCCCACCTAATGGCCACCAGTGGCTACAGTGGGTTTACAAACACATGTGGACCTTACCTTCCAGTTCAGTTCCATCTGAAAACAGTTCCGATTGTGCTACCCGAGACATCCTCATGACATCAACAAAATATAAGTGGGGGTGATTAGGAGATTCTCTTTCAGGGCATTGTCCTGATTTCAAATAAGGTATTGTCGTGGTTCAAACCCAGCCGGCAACTTGGAACCACGCAGCCGCTCGCTCACTCCCCCCCTTTTCCTTCCTCCCCCCGCTCCCGGAGGGATGGGGCGGAGAATCGAAGGAATGTAACTCCCACGAGTTGAGATAACAGCTCTCCAGTAACTAAGGTATAATACAAACCACTACTGCTACCAGTAATAATGATAAGAGGAATAACAAGGGAAAAGGACACAACCGCTCACCACCCGCCGACCGATACCCAGCCCGGCCCGAGCAGCGATCTGGGCCTTCCGGGTAACTCTCCCCAGTTTATATACTGGGCATGACGTGCTGTGGTATGGAATACCCCTTTGGCCAGTTTGGGTCAGGTGTCCTGCCTCTGCTTCCTCCTGGCTTCCCCTCCTCTCTGGCAAAGCATGAGACTGAGAAAGTCCTTGGTCAGAGTAAACATTACTTAGCAACAACTAAAAACATCGGTGTTATCAGCGTTGTTCCCAGACTGAAAGTCAAAAACACAGCACTGCACCAGCTACTAAGAAGGAGAAAAAATGACTGCTGTAGCTGAACCCAGGACAGGTATGAACGTATATATGTAAAAAAGAAATGAGACTTAACGTGAAAAGTAAATATCGCTCTAGAGAACACAGTCTTTCTGTAACTCCTAAATCTAAAATACTATTAACAGCTAAAGGAAATTCCCTTCCACTGAATGAAAAGGTACCACATTAGACTGCACAATGCAAGATAGTTATCACACATTCTAGAAGAAACCTGATCTGCTCACTGTGTAACACTCTTTAATCCTTTATTATGCATGATTTCACCCCCAAAATGCTATTATTGTCAGATGTAATGCGAAAAGCCATATGCTAGGCAAAAGGATACCTGATTCATCTCATAGCATCAGTGAACTCACCAAGTTAAAACTTAACAGTTTTTGGTTGACTTTGGATACCAATGCACTGAATTACCAGTTTTCCTTAAAAAATCCTTAGTGTTTGGGAGATAGAGTTTGGAAACTGTCTCATAATGTGGAATGCATGGAAACTGAATTCTGAACTGTTTGCTTTTTTTAAAAGCTTGTAAGACTTTTTTTTTTTTCCGCCCTCTCATACAAAACTAGATTCTGTTTTAGAATGTCCTGAACCTACCTGCTTATGCCTCAGCATCTTGAAAAACTATCAAGGAACATAGACAGGTATCTAAAGTGCAAGTTTCCAAGAGCTCAGAGAGTCTGTAAAAGTTAGAAACTGCGACAGATACACGGACACAATCTGGAGTATAGCCAGGGGTAATATTACATTTTGGAAGTCTCGTCTTCTGTACAGGTTGGGGTTTTTTTGAGAGCTGTTACTATTGTTTATCAAATGCTATCAGCATCTGTGTTTCTAGTATGCCAAACACAAGTAAACACACAGAAACATGCACCCGAACTCAGAGCTCATTTCAAAACCACTTCTCTCAAAATCTTTCTGTATTTTCAGGCAAGGGAGGTCAACAGGATAGAGCAAAACAGTTTTGGAGCATTCCCGAATTAAGCGCAAAGTGCCAGATGACCCTCAACTATGAACTGCTGTTTAGTCACAAGACAAATACACTACTACTTCAATAACTAGTATTCTGCCAGTTTGCATCAGTCATAAAATGTAAGGATATTCTCCAAGAGAAGAGACTTCTTCCAAACCGTTAATCCTTGGTACCACTGCCAACAAAGTTAATGAGAACACCACGTATGTTTTACTGAGCTGACACCTGTCTGCAGTTGCTATCAGTTCATCACAGACACGTTTGCAGAAGACCCTGAGCTGCTCTCAAATTAAAACAAAACACTATAAAAACAAGTCTTCTGGATGACTACAACATGAAAGCATGAAATCCTCATCACCAAGGTACAAAAAGCCACATAATCACTGCGTATACAATTATCCCCAACAAGAAAATGAGAAATTTGGAACACTTCATAGTTGCCCAATTCCATTTATTCCAAATAAAAAACAAACAACTTAAAAAATTTGCATCAATATAGAAAACCCCACACAAGCTGGGTTTTGTTTGTTTTTTAAATAAGCTCTGTATGTGGCACACCAATGAAAGAGCACAGCAAGTACTTAATGATGAGAAATACTAGTTGAAGACTTACGCCTATTCATCACTGCACTGATTTTCAATTTTTATCTCGTAAATAAGAAAGAACATGAAGCCAGTTCTGGGGTTTGATTCATTCAAGTGCTATCTTTTCCATCCTTTCCACATTACAAAGAGCTTGCTATACCCTCTCCAGTGGACTGGAAAAGCATTCTCACTTTTTATTTTAAAGCTGCTTAGTAGCATTCTGTGAGAAAATGAATCTCTCAATCCTAGCTACGAAGCTGCACATTCTACTTGCCTATCAGGAGCAGAAATAGTCCTAAACCAGATCTACACCTCCCTTCACTTGTGCAACATACCTATGAATCTGGAAGCATATTTTGAAATCTCGTAACACACTCTTCACAAGCAGACATTATACATGACTCTAATAAGAAGAGCCTTAAAAAAAAAAAAAAAAAAAAGTAAAAATCTAGGAACACAGGACATTTCCTATTTTGAATCTGACATAAGATGAACCATCAAAACTTAGGAACAAAAGAATATCACTTGGTAAGAAAACTCTTCAAAGACAGAAAAGGATTACAATACTTTTCTTAGCTTAATTGGATGAGAAAGAGAAAGACTGATGTGCAAAATAATTGGTATTCACAGAAATTATGGTCTGTCCAAAGCAAATGGATCACATTCTCATCATATACCAAAATCACTTATCAATAAAGCAGTGTACACGCTTCCTGATGGGTGCAAGTTTCCCTAGCCAACTCAGAAAAACACTCATACCTTTAAATTCTGCTGGGATGTGTCTAGCCTTTGGACAGTATCAGAAGAGGAAACAGCTAAACAGCTTGCATTCCCCTGTATAATTTGTATCAACTCTGGTAACACCAGGAGGTTTGGCTTGGAAAACTTGGAACATAAAAGGCCATCAAAAACTGTCAGCAAAGAGAACTCCAGGAATGGTATAACATGTTAGAGACCTATATTATTAACATCAGTTTTGCTACTGTACCAAATTACTACCCAGTCTCAACTACTAGGATCATTTAGTCAACGGAAATAAACTTGTGATCTACTATATATACTAAGCACACCTCTTGCAACAAGCCTTTCCTGTAATAGCTATTTTGTCATCTGTCACCTCCCATAAAAATTTGCCTTCAATTTATAAAATGAGTCAAAGTATTTACAGGGAAAACCCCACAGCCCAGTGGTATCATTAAGCAATGCGTAAGCCGTACAAACACAGAGTTAATCTACTGAATCAACTCATTCTTAACTCACTCACTCAATTCAATATGTTGGTGCACCCACAGTGAACCAGTGACAAGGGAACACATGCTAAAAGTGTAGCATGGTCCCCCAAAAAAAAAGAAAGGGAAAAAACCAGCAGAAAGAGAGAAAGGCAGCTTCTTGATACTATCAGCGTATGCAGAAACCAAAACTAGCTCGGTAGCTCAGTCTTGGCTCAGAGGCTTCTCTCTTCTCCCTGCCCACCTTTTTTTTTATTTCTGTAGAAGAACTCAGAAAAGTCAAACATGACATGGACTCTAGTTCGCAGAAATTCCTCAGGCATTGGTTATACATTTCCACAGATGTTAGCTGTTTTCAAGTGGAAATTACAGTGTCAGACATTAATTTCTCAGAAAAACAGTTTTAAGCTCTTTTAATCAGAAGAGATTTAGCTCAGTTTTGTATGAGTCAGGGTGAACAATTTCTAGATGGCCCTCTGGGAACAGCATTTGGATGTGAAAAGACTAAAGTGCTTCAAGCAACATGACAATAAAAACCTGAAGGTATCTCCTGTAGTATAAAAGTAAGGGAAGGGAATGGTGGGAAGAAATGCATGAGGACTATAGGGATTTTCCAGAAGAGCATGTGAGAAAGCAGCCAATAAACTGACAAAGCATAAAACATCACTTATTTCCCAAACAGCATTTAGTCTCTATGGTACAAAAAGGGTTTTTCTAGCTTTCAAAACAACTAACAAAGCTGCCAACTGTTACTCAATGCATAATCAAGCTAAGGGGGGGTTGGGAGAAGAGAGAGACAGAGTGAGCTTGCATCTTCTACAGTACTGACAGTGAAGTTGCAAGTAAAGACTTAAGCATATGCCAGGGTTCTCTCCTGCAGGGCAGCGCATAGCTGGATGAGTATTAAAATCAGTACTTAAAAATGTGCATGAAAGAAGTGCCTTGTGATCTTGGTAGCACTATCTTTCAAAGGAACGATTATAAATGGGGGAGAAAGCCAGGGAGTGTCTATGTTTTAGCTTTCTAGTAACCGGACAAGAGAAACACAATACCTGACTGAATAATGTCATCTACTGTTCATACCAGCACCCTTACATCAACGGTGGAAGAAGTTTCTCAACAAATATATTTAATGGAGGTGGATAGTTTGCTATTAACACTATCATATCTGGTTTTGGTCAAATTATTATTCATTATAAACTAATTTCTGAATTAATCTGAAGAGAAAGCTAACTGAAAAGTATTTCTCAGATATTTTTAAATGCTATATATTTTTATACCATTTATTTTTTAAAGTCTTTGCATATGGGATTACACCTTTACATATACAAAACCAGAATTATACCATTAAAATCTATAAGCAGCTTTTTTCAAAATGTATTCCCAGCAAAAGAACGAATGATTAGATGGCCTATTAACTCAAAAAGGAGAAAAAATACTTAAAATAAATAAATTACTCTGTCAAAGGTTAACCAATGTCCCTTCTCTCCTTCCACAGAAAGGCGTGGTACTATACAAGACCAAAGGAATCCTGATATTGAAGACCAAAAACAGAGACCAAGTACTGCAGAACCCACATGAAGAATACTGTTCCCAGCAACTCCTGGCTGATCATAACATCATACATTGAAATCGAAAGCTGGCCAAAATAAACCTTCACACGCTCCTTGGCAAATCTCCTGATTTGAACAGCAACATCACTTAGTGGCATTTAGCACCCATGTTATTTGCCACCACCTGGACTCTGATTTTGTACACAAACTTGGTTGTTGCAGTTCAGTATTCGGAATATCACAGATCAGAAAAGTCACAATCCTGATAATTACCCTTGAAAAAATATCCTTGTAAAGACAGAAAGGACTTAAGGTTTTAAGTAAGTGTGAGTCCTGTTATAATACAGGCTGCATAAACACAGCAATTGACAGATGCTCCTGCAAGCAGTTTACAGGCTGAAAGTCTCAGTAGGTAGTCCCCTCCAGTTCTGCAGGAGGATCAGTAAAAAGGACATCAAAATCTTCCATAGCTAAGGATTTATTTATTTAGTGGCTTACAGCTTTTGAGGGAGGAACTTACTCTGCTACTTTGCTTTCAACAACAAGAAAACCGTCAATAACAAGCAGATCACAAAGAAAAAATGCAAAAGGAACTTTTTTATCCACCTGGTTTAGGTGATACCACATTCATCTTTTTCATTCATCTTCTTTCCTTACCTAAAAGCAAGGGAAAAATTCCATTTAGACACCAGTGTGTCCCCTACGTGCTGCATTTACAGCATTCATTTTATGCTTGCTTTGCTTTATTGACATTATGGCAACAGCAGGTTTGTCCAGCTGTGAATTTTTTGTTAATTTCTTTCTAACACCAGGATGAAAAAATTTAGTATAGTAGCTGGATTTCCACTAAATAATACTTAAAATCACCAAACTAAACATTATTTAGAGTATTGATCTTGCAAGTTGCCAAAGGTCAAAATTATCCAAACAAACTGCAAGATTCTCTCGGTTTAGAACATAACATTTAATTCCATCTGCCTTCATCCAATGAACAACTATACATGAACACTGTGTATACAACTATACCTTGAATCCTGTGTTCAGTTCTGGGCCCCTCCCTGCAAGAGAGAAATTAAGGTGCTGGAGTGGGTCCAAAGGAGGGCAACAAAGCTGGTGAAGAGTCTTATGAGGAACAGCTGAGGGAATGCGGTTGGTCAGTCTGGAGAAGAGAAGGCTTAGGGGGGACATTATCGCTCTCTACAACTACCTGACAGGAGGCTGCAATAAGGTGTGTGTCAGTCTCTTCTCCCAAGTAACAAGTGATAGGACAAGAGGTAATGGCCTCAAGCTGTGCCAGCGAAGGTTTAGACTGGATATTAGGAAAAATTTCTTCACCAAAAGGGTGACCAGGCATTGGAACAGGCTGCCCGGGAAGTGGTGGCATCACCATCCCTGCAAGTGTTCAAAAACCATGTAGATGAGGCCCTCAAGTGACATGGCTTAGTGGTGGACCTGGCAGTCCTGGGGTGACAGTTGGACTTGATGATCTTAGAGGTCTTTTCCCAACCTAGTTGACTCTATGACTCTGTGATTCAAGGCCACATGATAAAAATTCACAGCAGTTCAGCCAGTTTTCAATCCACCTCACTACCCACTTACCTAACCCTTGTCAGGTTGTCTATGAGGATTTATGGGAGACAGTGTCAAAAGCCTTACTAAAGTTGAGGTAAGCATTCACTACTCTTCCCTCACCTACCAAGCTGGTCACCTCATTGTAGAAAGCTATCAGGCTGATTAAGCATGATTTTCCCTTTGTAAATCCACATTGCCTACTCCTAATATTCTTCTTGTCCTTCATGGTCTGGAAATGATTTCCAAGATTACTTCCTCCATTAACTTTTTCTGGACTGAGAGGGGGCCAACTGGACTTCTGCTCCCCAGACTGTCCTTCTTGACCTTCTTGAAGACAGGAGTGGCACTTCGTTTCTTCTGATCATCAAGAATCTCTCCTGATCACCACAGCCTTTCAAAGTTATGCAGGACTGGTCTTGCAACTTCATCAACCAGCTTGCTGGGTTCAGTCTGTCAGGCTCCATGAACTTACGCACATTCAGTTTAAGTGGTTCCCTAACCCAATTCTCTTCCACTGATATTAAGTCTTCCATAGAAAGAATTAAAAAAGACCACCATTTGGGATTCAAATGGTACCTGTACAGGACCTTGCCACTCAAAAAGCTTTCATTAAAGGCAATTTTAGAAAATTCAAGTTATGATGTAATTATTGCAGTGCTGGTGTCCACACAAGAAAGGTCACACAAGTTGTACCATTGCTTTTGGCTTTTGCTCAAAAGGGTTTGCAATACACAAGAGGTAGGACTACATGATGAAATAGTCTCTTGTTGTCTTAGAGACCATATGACTACATAACAACTGTGATACTGTTTATGTATTTCCTGCATAACACTCCTGAAATCCAGTACATATTGTGACTAAACTAAATAAATGCCAGAAATATCTGTATGAGATTATACAGACACATGACTCTTATGCGGGCTCCTTACAGGAATCAGAATGATAGCAGAATTTTGGAGATCATATTAAAAAAAAAAAAAAAAAAAAAAAATTTTAAAAAAAAAAAAAAAAAAAAAGCAGTAACCATCTTGAGGAAATCTGACAACAAAGGGAGCAAGACAGGGATACTAAACAGTTTGCCAGGAAAAGATTCATTTATTTATACACACCCATTATGACATCAGCTGTTGCGCTGCAAGTCACTACTGATGAGCTTTGAGAACGGTGGGTTTGTCATTGACCAAGATGATTCCAAGCTTTAAAACATCTTCCTAATGTTAAACTGGTACTCGGTAGCTCTAAAATCCATGCATAAGAAAACTATCAACTGTAAGTCATGAACCTTACGAAGTTTACAGATTCAACAATCTGTAATTTTGTAAGGCAAACATTTAAAATATCAACACCTGCTTTTGTAGGTAGAAACTTGGTACTGCAGAGAAAGACTAGCAGCTATTCTAAGAAAGTAAAGAATATATGAACAGCAAACATTATGTACTTGAAAAGCAACAACAAATTCTTTGGCCAAACCTATCTAGCAGTTAAAAATAATCATTAGAAAAAATAATCAGTAGAAAAATAACTCATGTTTCTTGCTATTAAATAGTGAGCACTTGTTTAGAAAGAAAACTAAGCTACAGGTATACAGCACGAATGGCTGGCTGCGTTTTCTGCAGAGAATCACTACATTCAAGTAACTATGGAGAAAGAATAAATGGCAAATATTCAAGACTTCTAGAACACCTAGGCACTTACTAAAAGGAAGGCAGACAACTAAGTTCTTTGAAAACAAAGTACTATGATAGTTGCTTGTTTCCAAACACCAGCAAGAAAAACTTACTTTTGACTTTAACAGCTGAAAAATCCCCAAGTAAAATGCACGGTTGGGCAGTACAAGTTGCTCTAGTAATAATCAAACGCAGCACGATTGGCACCCTACATTCCACACCACTGCCACACCACTATAACCCTCTTATTTCCCTCTTCCATGAAGTATCAAATTTATCCTTGCATCCTCTTTAACTTTTCAAATGAAGTTGGAGCTCTCACATTTGTGCTGTGAAAGGCAGCACAGTTCTGCTGTTGCCAAACTACACATGCACTCGCTGGCTGGCTCACTTCTGGGCATGCAAGCTATCTACTCATCAGGCTAAAAAACATAGGTAATTGCTTACTTCATGTTGATGCCTATTTTTTTGCAAAGGCATTAAATCAGAGTCTTTTCTTGCCTCAGTAGCTGCCTACTTTCACATAAGCCACTTATTTAGAGACTAAGAAATATTTTTATTCGCAAACAAGAACTACAAGTGGAAAATTATACATGTATAATGTATATGGCCAAATTCCCTCTCAAATGAACTTCAAATAAACTAGTTTCACCCTTCAGCACCAGTTTGGCTCTTAAGTAAATGAATCAACGAGAAACAAAATCCCACTGGGCATAGGAATATTTTATCCATCTTAAATGATTGGTAAGAGGTTAAAAAAACCTAATACAGAAAAATAGCCAGGAATTCTATTTGGGAACTGGAGAAAAATGAAAAAATAATAACAAAAGTATAGCACTAGTAGACATGGTGTATTAATTACGCCTGACAGAAGACAAGAAAAAATGCTTCTCCCTTCAATCTTTTCTAATACATTAATAAACATCAAATCCTGTGCTATGGTTACTTTTTCCATCAAAACATCCCAATGCTCACCATCTGTGCATCCTGTCTTCTGAAGAGGTTATGCCAGTGACTAGCAGAAGCAAAAGGAAGGGGGGCAAAGGGCTTCTACATCCCCAGGGACAGGCTCAACTCAGCTTTTCAAGCTTTCCTAACCTTACTCAGCAGGCTTGTGTGATAAACCCCCACACCCAATAATTTCTTGAACTAATTATCAGGGGAGGGAGTGACATAAAAGACAAAAAAGCCTCTTGAGCAAAATCAGCCAAAAACTGAGCATACTCCTGAAATGGCTACATCATGAGCATCATTTATATAACATACAACACAGCCCAACCAGTGGCAAACACCAAATTTCAAATTATTGTTTGAAAATATTATGGCTATAGTTCTGTGTTTTATAGCACATTACCAAATGTTTACAAAAACTACTTCACAGACCCTGCACAGGCCATTTAACATACACGCCTGCACAGGATTTTTGATTGACACTGTCACCCTGAGGCCACACAATCATGACAAAATAAGGTAATTATAAAATACAAGAAATGACATCTAATCTATTGCCTCAGATGAAATGCATACTTCTCCATAACAAATTTCAAAGTATAGTAAGATCCCAGCACTACATTATGGCCAAATTAAATGTAAATTTGGAAAATGACAATACAGTATATAAATGAAAATATTTTTGCATGTAACAAAAGAACATACATACACACAGTATAATTCCCTGTGTACAGAGAGATAATAACAGTACACTTCTCAGATAAATGAACACTAGACAGGAATATTGTTACACAAAAAGCTAAATTACTTCGCTTTAGCTTGCAAATTCAAGAAAACAGTAGGAACTACAAGAGTTCTCAGTACCTTTAATCTATCTAACCTGTATGACAGCCATGATCAGGCACTACTATTCTCACAGGAGTCCTGCAAACAAGCTCAAGAGGAAGATGCTACCTACTTGTAACTCCCCAGATAGTACAGGACACGTAACAGAGCTTCCCAACTATTTTTAATTGAACTTCTGGAGAACAATCAGAAGCTGGTTCCCCCACTTGTCAATGGGAGAACCTGGCCTGTTAAAATGCTGTCCTAGATGTAATAGCACAATGCCATTCCTCCGACACATGGTATTAACAGTTGGTTAAGAATTGTCTAATGATTTTTTGATAGATTTTATATTAGAAAATATCATCAGTCCCATAAAAACGTTCCCACACCCCATCCTCTGGTGTACAGAATGTCAAAAAGAAAACAGAGAAGATGGTTCTTACCATTTTAAACCTTCCCTACAGGCTGCCAAACAATAAGAAAACTCCACCTAAAATCTTTCCAGAGTATTTCTGAAAACTACAAAGAAATGCTGTGGTTTTAATTGTCCACTACAGCTTCATCACTTCCTTCTTCCCTCAAGTATATTCAATATATATATTCCCAATGAGACGTCTATTTTCTAACCAACTTTAAAAATGCAACCTATATAGACAGAAAGGAAGCAGTGTCTTCTTAGGCTGGATTTAAAGAAAGATTCCCTCTTCTTACGGGATACAAGAACAACAGTCAGTTCTGCCCAGACAAAAATAGACCCAATTAAAAAAAAGGAGCACCACCAGTAAAATCTTACTGTTATGCAGTCAGAAAGTAAAGTGATGCCTGTCCAAGCTCATGAACATTTATTTCAGCATTGTTATATAAATTCTATAAAAAAATACATTTTAGTTTTTCCTAAATTTCCAGTGAATGCTGTATTACCACAAGAAAATTATTTTGTCAAGCCTGCTAGTAAATTCCATTGCCTTAGTTGTGATTTTAAAGCCACAAGATGTTTTTTCAGATGGTCATTTCATTACATGTGCTCTTTTTTCTTATCTTAGGCTAAAGTCATTTGGCATTGCAAAAGTAAAAGCCAGGGAATTTTAACTTTCTGGAAATTATTCTAACAATTCTATTTTTTACGAACGTACTTAGGGCTAAACATCAGGCTTTTAGATGCTTGCACAATCCTTCAACCTGTGCCTTACTCATGCACAGTGCATATAACACTAGTGATGTATAAAAAGTGGTGTCCCTCAGGGATCAGTGTTGGG
>NW_009917679.1:6988-9188 GCF_000696875.1 Nestor notabilis | reverse complement strand
CGCCCTGCTCTTGGGATGGGTGTTGGAACTTAATGATTTTAAGGTCCTTTCAAACCCTAGCTATTCTATGATTCTATGATTCTATATTTCTTCACTTTTTGGCTTAAAAAAGAAATACTGAACTTTTAGGGGTACAGTACACTCTCTGCTTTCTAGGCTTAAAAGGCAAGAGTAGCTGATTTCTTTGCCAATATTTTTGTACTAATTGAATTTGGTATCCATTAATTGGAATAGCCTTCTTCACAGAATAGTTTAGAAGTATCTACATTGCTGTGTTTCTAGACCTGTTAGCAGAACCTACTGTATTTTGAACAAAAACAGCAATAGGGGACATTACTGTGGGGATCTGCTACAGACCGCCTGACCAGGAGGAATCTGTGGATGAAGCGCTCTACAGACAGACAGGGGCAGCCTCACATTCGCAGGCTCTTGTCCTCATGGAGGACTTCAGCCATCCTGATATCTGCTGGAGGGACAGGACAGCCCAGCACAAGCAATCCAGGAGGTTCCTCAATTGTGTGGAAGACAACTTCCTCTTGCAAGTAATAGAGGAGCCAACAAAGAAAGGTGCCATGCTTGACCTCGTGCTCACAAACAGGGAGGGGCTGGTTGGAAATGTGACGCTCCAGGGCAACCTTGGCAGTAGTGACCATGAGATGGTCGAGTTTGAGTAGAATGTGCATATAAATATGTCTGTTCTTCAGTTATAGATAGTTGAGGTTTAAATTTGAATGTGAAAACAGCATTAAATGCTTTCCTGACCAATACAAAAATACAATAACTTTTCAAATTCATCCCAGTATCTTAATCATTCTGATAGTGTTTGTTTTGATGAAAGTTATTTGCTGCCTTTGTGCTGATAAGAAATACTTACTCTGGTATTTTATGAAGAATATTTGTTCTTTACTCTGTGTTTTAAGTTGCCCACAGAAGTGGTAAATGGTCCACCCCTGGCAGTGTTCAAGGCCAGGTTGGCCAGAGCCTTGGGTGACATAGTTTAGTGTGAGGTGACCCTGCCCATGGCAGGGACGTTGGAACTACATGATCTCAAGGTCCTTTCCAACCCAAACCATACTATGATTTCTATGATTCTGCTTCTCATACATTACCTAAAATCAAATAGTATCATTACCTTAGCTGGACACTAAGTAGAAATTCCTACAACAGAAACTTTTTCATCTTAGTATTGTTTTTACTTTTCTAAGGATGAAAAGTGTTACAAGTGGTGTTTGGGATTTTGGATTAGGGTTTTTTTGTCATTGTTCTTGTTAGCTTATTTTTATTTTATTAAATAGCCATTTTTAAGCCCATAAGGTAATGGACTATAGTTCACCTAGCCTTATTTTTGTTCCCTCATCTGAGCTAGTCACCCAGTCTCCCTTTACTGTTACTGGTACAAAACCACACCCCTCAGACATGTTTCGTTAGATTTCATTCACCTCTTTTCTCCATGATGCTCCAATCAGTTGCACGAAGGAAGTATCTTGCTCTTCTGTGATTGTAAAAGAAATCCATGAGATTTATTCAGATATGTGTATTTTCCTCTGGGAACATGATGTTGAAGCACTTTAAGTGTTTCACCAAGGACATCTAAATCTAACACGTCCTTCATTAACCTCTACATATAAACTTCATAGTTCTTAAAGGATGTAATGCGTCAGCACTTCTTTGGTAATTGCCTGAGGGGCAGACATAACATTTTGACTAACTTGTCTTTCACTCTCTCTCAAAATCGATGGTTATACTCCTGTCATAGTTGAAAATCTGAACTCTGCTGCCTTTGTAAAATAACTTCACACTAAAAATTCTTTGCAAGCATAGTGACAGATTTGTTGCTAGCAAGCAAATGAGTATCACAGAAAAAAAACCCAAAATATTGCATAGAAGCTCACACAGGGTTTTCCCTTGCTTTTTCCCTCCCTGTTCAGTACTTTATTCTGTAGTATTATTTTAATGCCCTGTGGTGCAGAATATTGTAGATTGATGGAACAAAATTGTCAAAGAAAGTAGAACTAAATGGCTGCATGACCTTTCAGTGACATGCCATCACAAGATAGTGAGAAATTTGCATGCAAGATGAAAGGCTTTTTTAAAAAGTTACTGAAATGTATTTATATAACATAGTTTTACATTTAGAACCTACCATTTCCTTTAAATAGTTCTTCATTATCTTTCAGGGCGGGGGGGAGGGAAGGAGGGG
>NW_009917679.1:0-6957 GCF_000696875.1 Nestor notabilis | reverse complement strand
AATAGGGAACCCAAACAAACCCAAATCAAACAACTGTTGCTAGAAGGTCTAAATAACAAATAAAAAAAGAACATTTGAAAATTATTTCAGAATCAAAATTCTGTATGCTTTGTTCAGGTTTAATTATACTTTGTGTTATATTAAAGTGGGAAGTTATTTTTGTATTTTATTTTTGTTTAGTTTCTTTAAAAAAACCTAGCATGCCACTTGTCATTTAAATGAACAAAATAATGAATTGCAAATGGAGAGAACTTAGTGAAGCATGAGACCTTTTAGCAAAATATTTATACATCCCACACCAGATTCTTGTTTTTCTGGAAAGGTTATTTTAGTGTAAATGCGATATTTTGAAATGTGTGATTGCAGTGAAAACTAATACAATCATAAGTCATTTACCACTTAGTAATGAAATATAATGTTTATCTTCATTCTCACTTAAAGAGGTCTTGTCCCTGTAATTACTGGCTTTGAGCCTGACCTTACTACTTTTTCCTGACAATTAACTTCTGTCTTGTTTACATCTGACCTAGGTATGGGTCTGTTTTTCTATAACAAATATATATTTTAAGAAAATTAATAAGTCATTTTCAGTCATTAATATGTCACCATATTTTTTAAAATTAAATTCCACAGCACATTTACTATATTTTTATCACTAGCTTTATATCCATTGTAGCCATTTTAGCTTAGGTAACCATACAAACAAACAGTGATCTCTAGTTTCACAGTTCCAGTCCAAACTTTCTCCTGCTTGGGCTTCCATTTTTGAGGATTGATTAAGTAAGAACCAATTGGTTGGGCAATCCTGGGATGGATAATATGTTATTGTTAATAATAATTCCCTTACTGGGAAGAAAGTTTTCTTCTTTAAATTTTTTATGGGACAGTAAACCCAGTTTCCTTCCATTTCAGTTGGAGTGCCAGCCTCAAACCAGAGACTACCTCTCTAAGAATCAGGAATAACAGACTGAGGTCCCTTCTCCTACAGTTGCAAGGCATACTTCTCGAACCTGCCTTTTATAACACAGGAGCATACCTCACCTCCACTGCACATGCCTTTTCCTTTAGATCTCTGAACTACACTTGGCATTATAGGGAGGTGGTTAAATACTCTAAAATCTGTATGTAGATTGCTTTGGTATTGTAGTCAATAATCTATGGAAGTGCATTGCTTAATATAAATTATTTTAGTTTTGCTTATCAATTATGTCAATAATTGCAGGGTTAGTTTATCATATAAATCAAATTTTTAGTTTCTCAGTGTGTGTAGGAATGGAAAAAAAAACCCAAAACAAACCAAAGCATTCATTAATAGCTCATCTAACACAAGCTCCAGAGGACTAAAAACTTTTACTCTGTGTAAAGTTGGATCACCTGTACACATTCTTTCTCATGGGACTCCTAACAATTACAATTTTTGGTATCACTGAATATGGTATCATTATTCTCTGTTCTCTCTTCCACTCCACCCCAGCTGATCTCATTTCTGAGGGAGTCTGCTTACCCACCTTTACATATGACACTTCCCTTAACTTTAGCCTTTCCAGAAGTTACTTAGTAGTATGTTGTGTTATGCTGTGCCCAGCTGACAATTCATTCCTGCAGAATTTTCCTGTAGCACCATTAATATTAACATCCCAATAAATGGTTAAAACAGGTACACAATTTACAGTTATAGTTCAAGTAGTATAGTTCAGAGAATCAACCATAAAAGTGAGCATTCAAAGATGCTGATGATTCACATAATAATTGTGTTTTTATGTACAGGCTATCAGATATGTGGGTGAAACCACACAGGAGCACACTCGTATGATAGTTTGAACAGGTTTCCCACTGTCTTTCTATTCTTTTGGAAATATTTCTACCTACATTTACAAAGTCTGATCTATCTTTGTAATTTGGAACATTGTACTCCCCAAGAAGCCAAGTCCACAAGTAAGATAAAAATGTAAGGCAAATTCAGGTTCTATATAACAGGATTTCCAGTGAAATTATTATGTGAGCTTTTTCATATACTCTTTTTGTTTCTAAATCCTATAAGGGCATTTATCGAATACAAAGAGGCAAGGGAAATTTATACATGGAAAGAACATGCGAAAGAGGAAAAATGAAAAATAAGGTTATCAACTACTGGTGACAAGGAATGTAGTAAAACTTTAGGAAGACATAAAAGTACACATTTGTATCAAAGCCCTGGAAAGTCGTAGGTCAATGTTACTGAGCTACTGAGTGGTTTGAGAACACACAAACATGGAAGTGGTTGCAAATATGTTTGATCCTGTTCAGTGATTACACTTAAATACAAAACTACCTAGCTTTATCTACTTCAATTCTATCTCCAAATGGGGGTTCTTTACTACTATGTATATATACTAGAACTTATGGCAACATGCCCTAGGCTAAGTTGGCCTTTGAATACCAACAAATAGATATAATTAATAATAATTAGAAAACCTTTGGATTTGTTTAAGAGCTCTTCATTGTTAAGTGGGTTTTTTTTGTCTTGTTTTGTTTTTAAATATAAATTTCCACTGATTGTTTAAAAACATGATAGTCTTAGGAAATTCCCTGTAATAATTTATCTGGCATTTTATACCTCCATAAAACACTCCAGGGTGCCCATTACTGTATGATATCAGCATGCATACTAAGTTCAGTATAGATGAGCTGTGTTAATATTATGCTTCAACAGTACACCCTGGAGTGTCTTATTGGTTAAATGATGGAAAGGTCAAATATTTACAACATACCATTATGTTTCACAGAACAATTCTACATTGTCATTCTCCATTACCTCATCCTTTCGGGAAAAGTGGTTGCAAGAAAGAACAAACACGAGTAAATTAAACCAGCTTTGTTAAAGTGCTAATATGCAGCATAATCTTATCTTTGTCTTTGAGTAGTGCATAAGGTCACATCCCTTGTATACAATATTAGCATAAATTCTGTATCAACAGAAAATCCAGTAAAACTTCCAATCAACCATCTTACTAGGTACTAATATTTTTAAATAAAATTAAAGTACTGAAACTTGCAGAGGCTGATATGTTTACTGCAGAATATATTAAGCTTAACAAAGAAAATAGATGCACTGGGGAGGGGAACAGATTTTTAAGTCAGCATCAGTGTCTCATTCACATCTCACCTTTTATAGGGCAGAGACTTTCATCCTGAGAATCTTTCTAGGTCATAGCACATTACAGTTGAGCAAAGTAGAACAACCTTCAACCACAAATGTGGCATGACTGTTCCATGACTTAGTATACAGCTGCGGTATACAGAACTGTTAGTCTAGTAGAATCATAGAATCACTCAGGTCAGAAAAGACCCTTAAGAACAGTAAGAGTCCAACCGTTAAACTAACACTACCAATTCCACCACTAAACCATGCCCCAAGTGTCACATCTACAATGTCTTTTAAGTACCCCCAAGGCTGGTGACTCAACCACTTCCCTAGGCAGTCTGTTCCAATGCTTGACAACACTTTCGGTGAAAATGTTTTTCCTAATACCCGATCTAAACCTGCCCTGGTGCAGTTTGAGGCTGTTTCTCTTGTTTTTTCACTTACTTCTTAGGAGAAGAGACCAACACCCACCTAACTACCACCTCCTTTCAGGTAGTTGTAGAGAGCGATAAGGTCTCCCCTCAGCCTCCTCCAGTCTAATGAACCCCACTTCCCTCAGCTGCTCCTCATAAGATTTGTGCTCTAGACCCTTCACCAGCTGTGTTGCCCTTCTTTGGACATGATCCAGCATCTCAGTGTCTTTCCTGTAGGGAGGGGCCCACAACTAAACACAATATTCAAGGTGCAGCCTCACCAGTGCCAAGTGCAGGGGGATGATCACTTCCCTAGTCCTGCTGGCCACACTATTTCTGATACAGGCCAGGATGCTGTTGGCCTTCTTGGCTGCCTGGGCATAAGCTGGCTCATGTTCACCGGCCGTCAGTCAACACCCCAGGTCCTTTTCCACTGAGCAGCTTTCCAGTCACCCTTCCCCAAGGCTGTAGCATTGCATCGGTTGTTGTAGCCCAAGTGCAGGATCTGGCACTTTGCCTTGTTACACCTCATACAACTGGCCTCTGCCCATTGATCCAGCCTGTCCAGATCCCTTTATAGAGCCTTCCTACCCTCAAGCAGATCAACACTCTTGCCCAACTTGGTGTTTTCTGCAAACTTACTGAGGGTGCCCTTGATCCCCTTGTCCAGATCATCGATAAAGATATTAAGCAGAACTGTCCCCAGTCCTGAGCCCTGGGGAACACCACTTATGACCAACCACCAACTGGATTTAACTCCATTCACCACCACTCTTAGAGATCTGCCATCCAGCCATTTTGTTAGCCAGTAAAGAGTATGCCTGTCCAAGCCATGAGCAGCCAGTTTCTTCAGCAGAATGCTGTAGGAAATGGTGTCAAAGGCTTTACTGAATTCCAGATAAACAATACCCACAGCCTTTCCCTCAAGCACTAGTTGGGTCACCTGGTCATAGGTGATCAGGTTAGTGAAAGAGGACTTGCCCTTCATAAACCTACTCTGACTGGGCCCGATTACCTGGGTGTCCTCTATGTGCTACCATGATCATCTCCATAACCAACAACATTGGAAAGATGTGAAAGTCTGCCACTAATAGTATTGCCAAGTGCACTGATAGTGTTGCCAAGTGTTGCAGTAGTGGTTTCTCTTGGTTTGTTGAAAAAGTTCCATGTAAAAGTTACAATAATTACTGTTCCAAATTCCTGAGTACCACTTAGAAGGGTACAAAGGTTGATATAAAAAAAACTTCATTCATGGTTAAATAGTGCCAAACAGCCACTGACTTTGGATACAACTGTACTTCAGTTAGAAGAATGCAATTTTCTTCATGATAATAACAAGCAGCACTGTAGATAGTATCAATAAATTTTGAAGAGCAGAAAAAGTTACTTATGAGGTTTAGATTTGCTTTAAATTTCTTTAAAGTGGTCCCACTAAGGCAGATTCCTTTGCTTCTTCAAGCTTTACCTTCAGTTTAAAACTTTTTTTTTTTCAGTAATTCTAAGAAGCTTCCTTTACCAGCATGGATTTAAAAAATCGCATCTATGTTATGCAACAGTACATTTAGTGTTTCATTTATGTGCTGCCGTTATTTCTTCTTTTGCTTTTCATGCTTTTCATTAGGTATTTCTGTGACGAAGAATTACACCATATAAGTGTACACATACAAGTAAAAAAATAAAAAGCAAAAAAATATACAGTTTGAGATACCTTTCTGATTCTTCTTTTGACTCCAAATTGTGACAGGGACGCTGGGAATGAACAGACCACAAGTGCTGCTGCAGGATTTTTTGGACAATAAATTATCAGTACTAGTTTGAAAGTAATTCATCAGTAAAATGTGTCTTTTTTTTTCACACCCAAAGGGAAATGATTCCTTTGCCTAGTACAAAGAGATAAAAGATAATCTGTTATTTTGCCTATTTTTTGTGTCCTCCTTAAGGGTTAGACAAGGTGCAACTGTCCTGAGATCAGCAGAAACCACAGCTTCCATTCTTCCTGCCAGTATACTCACTTCCCAACACATAATTACAACCAGATATAAACCAGAATGACGGTGTTTCAAGCATTACTCACAAAATAGAGTAGGTGTTTATGAATGAATCTTATAAACATTTTTCTGTAGACTAAAAATGTATGTGTAGATACATATGTACTACTGCAATGTTGGTTGGTTTTGTTTGGTTGTTTTTTCTTCAATTTTGCTACAGACAACATGATAAAAGAGAATTTCATCAGGCCCCCATGCAAAAAAATCAAGATCACTCCCTCCTTTCAACACCATACAGGCATTTCTTTGTCTCCACAGTTAAATCTGAGGGCTTTGTGCATCAAAACTCTAGCTCTCACCCTGATTTACTCTGCTGATAAAAAAAATGGAAGAGTCCTTTACAGTACTTCTTGAAAACTTCCCTTACGTTATCAATCATAGACTCATAGAATGGTTCGAGTTGGAAAGGACCTTCAGATCATCTAGTTCCAACACCCCTGACATGAGCACTAAACTGTGTCACCCAAGGCTCTCTCTATCTTGGCCTTGAGCACCGCCAGGGTTGGAGCATTCACAACTTCCTTGGACAACCCATTCCAGTGCCTCACCACCCTCACTGTAAAGAACTTCTTCCTTATATCTAATCTAAACTTCCCCTGTTTAAGTTTAAACCCATTACCTCTTGTCCTACCACTACAGTCCATAAGGAAGAGTCCCTCAACAGCATCCTTGCAGGCCCCCTTCAGATACTGTAAGGCTGCTAGGAGGTCTCCACGCAGTCTTCTCTTCTCCAGGCTGAACGGCCCCAACTTTCTCAGCCTGTCTTCATATGGGAGGTGCTCCAGTCCTCTTATCATCCTCGTGGCCCTCCTCTGGACTTGCTCCAACAGCTCCATGTCCTTTTTATGCTGAGGACACCAGAACTGGACACAATACTGCAAGGGAGGTCTCATGAGAGCAGAGCAGAGGGGCAGGATCACCTCCTTTGACCTACTGGTCACGCTTCTTTTGATGCAGCCCAGGATACGGTTGGCTTTCTGGACTGCAAGTGCACACTACCAGCTCATGTTAAGCTTCTCATCAACCAGCACCCCCAAGTCCTTCTCTGCAGGGCTCCTCTGAACCTGTAGCTGTGCCTGGGGTTGTGCCGACCCAGGTGTAGGACCTTGCACTTGTCTTGGTTAAACTTCATGAGGTTGGCATCACCCCACCTCACAAGCATGTCCAGGTCCCTCTGGATGGCATCCCTTCCCTCCAGCATATCAACTGAGCCACACAGCTGGGTGTCGTTGGCAAACTTGCTGAGGGTACACTCAATCCCACCGTCCATGTCACAGACAAAGATGTTGAACAAGACAGGTCCCAACACCGATCCCTGCGGGACACCACTCGTTACTGCTGTCCAACTGGACATTGAACTGTTGACCACAAC